>NW_004949194.1:466500-471693 GCF_000317375.1 Microtus ochrogaster
GAGAGAGAGAGAGAGAGAGAGAGAGAGAGAGAGAGAGAGAGATAGAGAGACTGTACCTTTTGTTCTTCCCAAAGCAATTGCATTGAAAAAAAAACCTGCTTTCCATCAGTAATTGTGTCTTTAATTGGATTATTCGTCATGGGTGCCTAAGCCTGGATTTTTAGGGATGCCAGAACTCTCAGTCTCTGACCCTAACAACTCCAGTAATATTTAAGGGGGTTAATCTGGTTCTCCTTGACTGATTGTGTTTTATGGTAGTTTGTTTCTGTATGGTTCTGCTATTCTAGAATCCAAGGTAACTAATGACGGGAGGTGACAAGGAGGGTAACATGTTTCCTTAGCAGAGACAATGGGGGGGGAGGACTCTGGATTGATTGGCAATGTGTGTCTGACCTCATCTAACAAGCTTCAGGCGGACAAACCAGATCCTGTTCCTTCAATTAGTTTAGCCTGTTTCCCCATCCAGGGAGAATGTGTAAGATTCCAATGAAGTCCTGTTATGCAAAGTATGTATAGTTTACCTCCTATCATCAGGTGATAGAAGACATACCAAGGCACGACTTTGGAGGGGTGATTTTGTGAAACCCCACGGTCTAGACACAATACTGATGACCCCATAGAGCAGGGCATCCACCCAAGAGTTAATGAGTAACTATCATGTTTCTCCAGTGGTGTTTTCCTTGTGGAATTGTCTGAAAAGCTTTACCATGGTAAGCTAGTGTATCAGCAGGAAACAGATCAACTCTGAGAGTGGTGACAAAATTCAAAAGTCTAACAAAGAGCAAGAAAATGCTAATATTGGGAGAGGAGACAGTCTTGGGTGCCTCACTAAAGAAATTGTATGTACTTTGGGTTCCAAAGAAGTCATTTCTAACAGGACACTGTATGGAATGTTCCTGTTTCCTACAGTGAGGACAGAACAGGAGGGTGAGTCTGTGGCAGCTCATGACTATATTTCTATTCCCTGCTCCTTTCCAGGTACCAGGAAAGCAGGGTGCTCCAGTAAGCTTCTCCACAGTGTGTGCTGGGAAAGTCAAATAGGTTATTTGAGTGGAGCATTTGGGACACCTGTCTTTGTTTTCATCTAACTTTTTAAAGTTTATTCTTCTCTCATATATTACAACCAAACCACAATTTCTCCTCCCAGTGTCTTCCCCTAACTTCCTTCTCCCCCAGATCTACTTCTCTCCCATTTCTCTTCAGAAATAGGCAGGTCTCTGAGGGATATCAACCAAAGATGGCATGTAAGACTAAGCACAACCCCTAATGCTAAGGCTGGATGAAGCAACCCAGTAGAAGGAAAAGATCTCAAGTGCAGGCAAAAGACTCAGAGACGGCCCTCACTGCCACTGTTATGTCTTCTGCAAGAACACCAAGCTATACAACCATAACATACATGTGAAAAGCCTAGGTCAGACCCATACAGGCTGCCTGACTGTTCAGTCTCTGTGAGCCCCTTTGAACCCTGATTAGTTGACTCTGTGAGCCATTTTCTTGTGGTGTTCTTGATCTCTCTGCCTCCTACAATCCTTCCTACCCCCCTCTTTTTCAGGGTTTTCCAAGTTCTGCCTAAGATTTGACTGGGTTTCTGCGTATGCTCCCATCAATTGAATGAAGCCTCAGTAATGACAATTATGGTAGACTCTGGTGTACAAGTATAGCAGAACATCATTAGGAATCATTTCGTTGACCTTTTAAGTTTATTACAATTTATTCATTAGTTAATATATTTTGCCAGTTGTGCTTGGTTCTGTCCTAGGTCTCTGGGATATGCAGCCTCTGGTTCCTGGCCTTGCAGGCAGTGTCAGGCAAGAGCTCCCTCTGGTGGCAGATAGGTTTCAAGTTAGACACGTTATTTGTTGTCCATTCCCACAAGTTCTGCACCATCATTACCCCAGCATATGTTGCAGGCAGAATAAATTATAGGTCAAATGTTTTGTTGCTGGGGTTCTGCACCATTCCCTCCATAGGAAGTCCTGACTGGTTATAAAAGGTTGTTGATTCAGGCTCCTTGTCCCTGAATCATTGGTGTCATCATTGTAGATTCTGGGAGTTTCCGTCATACTAGGTTTCTGTGTTGCATCCAAAGCCACCGCCCCCCCGGCCCAATTTCCGTCGTCTACCCTTGTTCTCTCTCTCTATCTCGCCCACTGGTTGACTCCCTCCTGTTCCTCACCCATCCCAAGTCCACCAGCAAAATCAATTAATTTTTTCACGCCCATCATTCTTTTTTATTGATTTTTATTGAGCTCTGCATTTTTTTCTGCTCCCTCTGTGCCTCTCCCCTCCCTCTTCAACCCTCTTCCAAGGTCCCCATGCTCCCAATTTACTTAGGAGATCTTTACTTTTTCTACTTCCCATGTAGATTAGATCTATGTAAGTCTCTCTTAGTGCCCTCATTGTTGTCTAAGTTCTCTGAGATTGTGGTTTGTAGGCTGATTTTCCTTTGCTTTATGTTAAAAACCACCTATGAGTATGTATTCTATTCCCATTTCTGCAGAAGATTTAAACATTCTCCTACCCCTTTGAATCTTGTATCGTTACTTAGCCTCTCTGGGCCTGTATATTGTAGCATAACTGTGCTTTACTTTACAGTTAATATCCACTTATAAATGAGTACATACCCTATTTCTTTTTCTGTCTCTGGAATACCTCACTCTGGAATTTTTCCTAATTCTGTTCATTTGCCTGCAGATTTCATGATGTTAGTTTTTAACAGCTGAGTAATAATTCATTGTGTAAATATATAAAATTTCCTTTATCCATTTTTTGGTTGGGGGACATCTAGCTTGTTTCCAGTTTCTATGTATTACAAATCAAGGTGCTGTTGATCAAGTATCCTTGTGGTAGAGTAGAACATCCTTGGGTATATGCCAAAATGTGTTATGGCTGGGTCTGGAGGTACATAGATTCCCAGGTTTCTGCAGAACAAACATATTGATTTCTGTAGTGGTTGCACACATTTGCACTTCCACCAGCAATGGAAGAGTGTTTCTCTTGCTCCCTATTTCACAAGCATGAGCTGTCATTTGTGTCTTTAATTTTAGCCATTCTGACAGATTTAAGATGGGATATCAGAGTCATATTCATTTTCATTTCCCTAATGTTTAAGATGATTGAACATTTCCTTGTTTCTTGGCCATTTGAGATTCCTCTGTTTAAAATTCTCTTTTTAGATAAACTTTTATTTAGTGTTGTTTCACCAAAAGACCATTCATAGGTGCATCAGTGTGTGTGTATGTGCGTGCGTGCGTGCGTGCGTGTGTGCGTGTGTGTGTGTGTGTGTGTGTGTGTGTGTGTGTGTATGTAAACTTAAATCCTTTAGATGTGGAACAAGACCTAATTAGAAACTAAAAATTTCAAAGCAAATCTTCATACATTTCAATGTATGTGGAGGGATTGTATAATTCAGAAATATAAAGAGTTGAAATGTGGCCTGGTACATTTAAGAGTTCTGTCAAACTCTGCTTCTACTCAAAGAATTTGATAAACAGGACATGGAAAAGCTTGGGGAATGTTCTGACTATCTGGGATGCTTTCACCATCTGATGGCCAAAAGGAGTACTGCACCTGCCTTATGTAGATTTACCTCCTTTTTTTCCATAAAAGCAGTTAATCTGAATAAGAACTCTTGTCACAATGCAGCATAATTTTCAAGAAGGCAGTACATTAAAGTATTTATTGAAATATATATCCCATTTTCATTTGAATTATTTTCTTTGTTGATGTTTAGTGTCTTGAGTTCTTTATATATTTTGGATATTAGGCCTATGTCAGATGTGGAGTTCGTGGATTTTTTTTTTATTCTGTATGCTACTGTTTTGTCCTATTTTTTTTATATTCTTTGTCTTACAGAAGCTTTTGAGTTTTATGAGGTCCTATATACTAATTTTCGGTATTAGTGCCTGTGCTTTCATGGTTCTGTTCAGGAAGTTGTCACCTGCGCAAATGCCTTCAAAGTTATTCCCCACTTTTCCTTTATAAGGTTCAGTAAATCTTGTTTTACACTGAAGTCTTTGATCGACTTAGACTTGAGTTTTATTCAGGGTGATAGAAATATATCTAATTGTATTCTTCTACATGCAGACATCAAGTTAGACCAGCACCATTTGTTAAAGATGCTTTCCTTTTTTCCATTATTTATTTCTGACTTCTTTATTAAAATTCAGGTGTCCATACGTGTGTGGATTTAGGCCTATGTCTTTAATTTACTTACATTGAATCACTTTTCTGTTTTTATGCCAATATCATGTTGTTTTTAATACTATAGCTCTGCAGTACATCTTGAAATCAGGGGTGGTGAAACTTTCAGAATTTCTCCTTCTGTATAGGATTGTTTTAGCTATCCTGTTTTGTTTGTTTGTTTTACCATATGAATTTGTGTTTTGTTCTTTAAGAACTGTGTTGTAATTGTGATGGTAATGCATTGAATCTGTAGATTGTTTTTGGCAAAATGGCCATTTTTACTATGTTAATCCTACCAAGAGATACTTCCATTTTCTGATATCTTCTTCAATTTCTTTCTTAAGATGCTTGAAGATTTTATCATGCAAGTCTTTCACTTACTTTTTAGAAATACCCAAAGATACTTCATATTATTTGTGGGTATTGCTAATGTGAGGAGTGTTGTTTCCCTGATTATTTTGTCAGCATGTTTGTCATTTGTATATAGGAGGGCTACTGATTTATTTTGAATTAATATCGTACCCAGTCAGTTCACTGAAAGTGTTTATCAACTATAGGAGTTCCCTGGTAGAACTTTGTACAACAAATGATACTTTGATTCTTTTTCTTTCCAATTTGTATCCCCCCCCCACCTCCTTCTGTTTTCTCACTGCTCTAACTATAACTTCAAGTACTGTTGAATAGAAAAGGAGAGAGTAGACAGCTTTGTCTTGTTCCTGATTTTAGGGGAATTGCTTTGTTTTCTCATCCTTTAAAGTGCTGTTGGCTATAGGCTTCCTGTAAATGGCCTTTATTATCTTTAGGTATGTCCTTGTATTCCTGCTTTCTGTAAGACCTCTATCATGCATGAAGGAATGTTGAATTCGGGCAAAGGCTATTTTAGCTTCTAATGAAACAATAATGTGATTTATTTTTTCTTTCAGATTTTTTATGTGGTGGAATTCATTGACAGATTTTCATAGGCTGAATCATCCCTGCATCTCTGAGATGAAGCCCACTTGATCATGG
>NW_004949194.1:472932-475918 GCF_000317375.1 Microtus ochrogaster
TCTTCCTGTTTCTATACTTAGAATGATTTGAGGGTTATTGGCAGTAGTTCTTGTTTGAAAGTCTAGATGATTTCTGCACTAAAGCCTTCTGGCCATAGACTTTTCTCGGTTTAGAGACTTTTAATGACTACATCTAAGGGGGATAAAGATCTGTTTAAATTGTTTATCTGATCTTGATTTAACTTTGGTAAGTGGTAATTATATAAAAAATGACAAATTCTTTTATATTTTTCAATTTAGTGGATTACAGGTATGACCTAATGATTCTTTGCATTTCGTTGGTGCTTATTTTAAGCCCTCTTTTTCACTCCTGATTTTGTTAATTTGTATATTATCTCTGTCCTTTATTCAATTTGGATAAGGATTTATCTGTTGTGTATGTTGTGTATTTAATCAAAGAACCAACTCTTTGTTTCAATGATTCTTTGCATTGTTCTCTTTGTTTTTATTTAATTGATTTTACCCCTCAGTTTCATTATTTCCTGTTGTTTCTTCCTGTTGGGTGTGCTTATTTCTTCTTGTTCTAGGTTTTTCAGGCATGTTGTTAAGTTGCTGGTATGGGATCTCTCTAATATTATATGAATACTTAGGGCTATGAACTTACCCTTTAGCACCACTTTCAGTTTGTGCCATAAGTTTAGGTATGTGGTGCCTTCATTTATATTGAATTATAGAAAGTCTTTAATTTCTTTCTTTATTTCTTCCTTGACCCAATGATAGATAGTTATTTAGTTCTCATGAGTTTGTAGGTTTCCTGTTCCTTCTATTGCTATCCAGGTTTAATATGTGGTAGTCTGATAGGACACAGGGGGTCATTTCAATTTTCTTTTATCTGTTGAGCCTTGCTTTATGACCAAGTGTGTGGTCAATTTTGGAGAAAGTTCTATGAGGTACTGAGAAGAAAGTATATTTGATGTGGGAGTCCCATCTGTGTGCTGTAATTACCATTAATGAATAAAGAAACCACCTTGGCCTGCTGATAGGGCAGAACTTGGTATGTGGGGAAAACTGGACTGAATGCTGGGAGAAGGAAGGCAGAGAGTGAGAGGACATGGAGCTGCGAGAGCCAGACATTCCGAGTCTTTTCAGGTAAGCCACTGCCATGTGGTAATATACAGATTAATATAAATGGGTTAAATTAATATAAGAGCTAGCCAATAAGAAGCTAGAACTAACTAATGGGCCAAGCAGTGATTTACTGAATACAGTTTCTGTGTGATTATTTCTGGGCTAAGCAGCTGGGAACAACCAAGGAGCCCTCCTCCTACAAATTGGTGCCCATGTGGCTAACTAAATCCATGTAAAACCTGAGAAGGTTTGAAAAGGAATTCTAGACAAAAAAATAGAGTTTAACACAGCTTGTTGCTGTTTACTGGTGGCTTGCCGCTGCTCCTTTAAGAGAGATTTTCCTGACTCAGCTGCAGAAGAAAAAAGCTGCACTTTTGAAATGCCACCTTTCTGGATTGTGCTGCCAGCATGACTTCTGGCTCTTTCAGGCAGGAAGTCTGGCTACAGAACATTTGAATGGGGTTTGTGAGCAGTGTGCTGCAACTTGCTTGATGGCAAGATGAACCAGCTTTGTGCCTGGAACTGGGTGGTGGGTATGGCTCAGAGACACAAGCAGTTCTGCCATGCTGGACTATGAGGAGTGAGCAGGCATTGCCATATATGTCATAGTAATAACACAGCTTAAATTATAGATTGAGCAGGCAAGCAGGTACTTCCATATTTACCCTAATAATGGCACAGCTTAAGTTTTAAGAAATGCTCCTGGACAGAAAATAATTATAGATATGCAAAAAAGACAAATCCAGATGATTCACAGTGTTGAATAGATGTATGTAGGCTTGGGAGAGAGAAGAAAAAGAGTATGGAGAGTTGAAAAAGAAGTTTAAAAGTCTTTAAAGAGAGAGTACAGAAAGTCATAGATTAAAAGGAGTATAGAAAAATTAGCCACATAATTTTGGAAAATTCACAGAGAATCTAGATTATGTATATTATTGTGTTTTCTTTGAATTTTTTGACTGTGAAGGAGCTAAGTACAGAGAGACATTTTCTTGTATGGACTGCTTAGCTAAACCAGCATATATATTATGAAGGTATCATGATTTCCAAATTTTTGTCTAAGGATATGAAGAGGTTCTCCTCTTGTCTCTACAGAGGATGAGAACCTGTAGATTGCTTCCAGACTGGTGTGGTATGGTGGAACAAGAGCCCCTGAAAGATCACCGTGAAGAGCCCTCAAAAACTTACTTCACCTAACTGCTGCCTGAGATGAACCTAGCACACAGAATACACCATAAAAGACTTAATTAACAACGCCCCCAAACAGCAGGAAGCAGGTTGGATAGAAATAACTATGCCCATATTCCCAAATACTATCAATAATTGCTTGTTTACATTTAAAGGGGGAATATGCTTTAGAGATGAATAATTTGCTTTGATATAAATCTTGGTTTATTGATACAAATTTAAAATGAATTTTGTCATACTGTATGTGCATATTTCTGCCCTTGATATTGTGTTTGTGTAGTTCATTTAAAAATGTAATGTATAATTAAGAAATATAGATTAATAGGTAGTAGTCATCTATAAGAGTCAAGACTAAAGTCATGTTAGGTTTTCTAGATATATAAACATATATTTCAGTCAGATAGATATTATCTTTCAGAGACCTTCAAAATATGGCATTTACAATATTTTAATAACTTAGGACTTTTCATGAATGAGACATATCTGCTTCTGGCAGCACTAACTACTTTATGAGGAAGATGGACATCAAAGAAGCTCCTTATGGAGTTTGTTAGATGAACTGTAGTATGTGCAGGATCCACAAAGAAATGACTGCTGAACTTGCCTAAAAGTCAGATGATCCTTAGGGGTTCCTGCTTCATGAAAGAACCTCCAAACTTTCTGCAGGATACAAAAGAAAGTGACTGGCAAACTGTCAATATAGGTGGAACTGTCTTTGAAATTTCCTGCTTCA
>NW_004949194.1:483313-497173 GCF_000317375.1 Microtus ochrogaster
TTGGCGTCTGCCCATCTCTTTTTCCAAATGCTCCCTTATGGATCTTCTTTTACCGGATCAGGTCTCCTTGCCTACTGATGTACCTTCCCAGTGCTGGCTCTCCCCAGTGATGGCTCTCCTGGTGCTGAGATCAGATCTCCTTACCCAGTGATGGCTCTCCTCAATGCTGGCTCTCCTGGCGCTGAGAGATCAGGTCTCTGTCCTGGTTGGGTAACTCATAAACAAAGCACTTACCTTTCTTGGTGCAGGCAGGCTATAGAAACAAAGGAACTCCCGCCCGCTTGGGTTCCTTGAGGATTCCGACCCAGTGCCCAGACATGCTGGGCTGGGTGATGTTATGAGTCGAAAGAGGACAGTGGGGCCGAAGTGGGGAGGGCTCTGGATGAAAGCTGGGTGGGATAGGAAGAAGGAGGCAGTATGCAGGGAGTAGTGGCCCTGCAGAGAGCCAAAGAAGGATAGGGGGTTGAGGGTAGTATTTAAATTTGACTTTGTCATGGAATATCTTCATTTTTTTTCTGTTGTATGGAGACCACTTGCTTCTTTCCTGGCTGCCCAGCAGCTCAGATCTGAATAGTCATACAGAAACTATATTATTTAAATCACTACTTGGCCCATTAGGTCTATCTTCTTACTGGCTAACGTTTATATCTTAATTTAACCCATTTCTAGTAATCTGTGTATAATCATGAGACTGTGGCTTACTGGGTAAAGTTCCAGCATCTGTGTCCTGCAGGGCTATATGGCTTCTCTCTACTCAGCCTTCCTTCTTCCAGCGTTTAGTTTAGTTTCCCCTACCTGTCACAGTTCTTCCATGCTTTGCTATAGGCTCAAGACAGTTTCTTTATAACCAATGGTATTCACAACACACAGAGGGGAATCTCACATCATTTCTCCAGTATGCTTATTGACAGGTTTGATGGAATGGCAACTGTACATTTTAGAGTCTTAAAGGCATCTGTCTAGGTCCTTCTGGCCTTTAGAATCTCCATTAAGAATCCAGGTAAAATTCTAATAGGTGTGCCTTTATATTGTACTTGGCTTTTTCCCCTTGAAGCTTTTAATATTCTTCCTTGGTTATGTATGTTTAGTGTTTTAATTATTATGTGGTGGGGTAATTTTCTTTTCTGGTCCAATATATTTCATGTTCTGTAAACATAGTATAGTTTTATAGACCTATCCTCTTAAAGTTAGGAATATTTTCTTCTATAGTTTTGTTGAAAATACTTTGAACTGGGCATCTTCTTTCTCTTATATTCCTTCTACTCTTAGATTTGATCTTTTTCATAGTGTTCCAGATTTCCTGGATGTTTTGTGTCAGGCAAATTTTAGATTTAACATTTTCTTTGACTGATGTATATATTTCTCACATCATATCTTCTACACCTGTGATTTTGTCTTCCATTTCTTATATTATGTTGGTGATGTTCATATCTGTATTTCCTGTTCACTTACCTAGATTTTGAATCTCCAGGATTTTGTCAGTTTGTGTTTTCTTTATTGCTTCTCCTTACATTTCCAGGTCCTGACCAGTTTTATTCACTTTCTTCACTTATTTGTTTTTCTCGAATTGCCTTAAGGGATTTATTTTTTTTCAAATTATTTGTTTTATTTTTATATATTTCTTTAAAGGATTTATTCATTTCCTCTATCACCTTCACAAATTTGGTCTTCATCTCATTTTCTTTGGCTGTGTTGAAATATTCATGGGTTCCTGTAGCACAGTAGCTAAGATCTAGTGGTGCCATATTTCCCTGGCTGTTGTTGATTGTCTTCTTTTTTATTGGATATTTATTTTTTAATTTTATTTATTTATTAAGGATTTCTGCCTCCTCTCCGCCACCACCTCCCATTTCCCTTCCCCTCCCCCGATCAAGTCCCCCTCCCATATCAGCTCAAAGAGCAATCAGGGTTCCCTGACCTGTGGGAAGCCCAAGGACTGCCCCCCCTCTATCCAGGTCTAGTAAGGTGAGCATCCAAACTGCCTAGGCTCCCCCAAATCCAGTATGTGCAGTAGGATCAAAAACCCACTGCCATTGTTCTTGAGTTCTCAGTATTCCTCATTATCCGCTATGTTCAGCTAGTCCGGTTTTATCCCATGCTTGATTGTCTTCTAACACTGACATCTTGGCATCTGATTTGGGGATGAATATGTCTAGGAGCCAATTTTTGAATTTGTCTTTGTTAGTTGAGTGTTCTTCATTTCTGTTTCTTCTTTGGTTTTCTGGTCTTTTTGGTCTGTGTTTCTGGCATGCAGTGTGATCACTCATCCAGTAGGAACTTTTCATCAAAGTTGGGAGCTGGATTTCTAACCACTAGCATAGCCTTTGATCCATCAGTGATTCTCTGTTCCTCTGACTGGCATGGTCTATTTTGTCTGGTCCAGCCTGCACCTGAGCAGGGGGGTGTCTGCGCATGTAATTGTGGGGGCATAACAGTAGTAATCAGTAGTAGACAGCTTTTGACTCATATCCTAAGCTGTGGGAGGGTTCTAAGAGCAGGTGGTACTCTTAGCTGTTATGACTGGTGAGGTCTGCACCTCTGTTTTCATTTCTTATAAACAATGTTATTAACATTAGGCACAAGTTAATGAAGGATAGATTAGAGAATGGCAGTGTAATCATCCCAACATATTATACCACTTGCAGTACAGATCACATCTCTGAGAATTGGGTCATCTCATTTTGTAACAGCACCTTCTGGTGAATCACAGTGAAGGATCAGTCCTAAAAAGGATGACCTTCCCTTGTCCATTGTGTCTCCCATATAAGGGTTCAGTTATTTATTCCTGGTTCTATCCATTTCCAAGCAGATCACATTTGCCCAAAGAATGGTGGAACTGAATGTGGGTCTAGGCAGATAACTGAGGCCATGATTACTCATGTATCCTCTCCATGGCAGAACACATCATCCCCAAAACTAGAATAAAACCCTTGAGTCATGGTAACTCATGTTCACATTCCAATAAGCATATTTCTCATTTCTTGAAAGGTGTAATCACCATCATCTTGGAAAAAAAGATTTTATTTATTTATATGTCAGTGAAAGTATGTAAAGGTAAATATGTAGGAGTTAGTTCTTTCCTTCCATCATGGAGGTTCTGGGAATTGAACTCAGGTCATCCAACTTAGCAGCATGTGCCTTTACTCACTGAGCCATCTCAACAGCCCAGATTCATCACTTTATATCAATATACAAGGTCAAAGGTTTTGTTTATAGTAGTGAGTTGGAATACAGGAACACTTTTCCATATCTGTCTTTGTCTTTGACATTAGCCTTGGGGACATATTCAGCATGTAGCAATCTCCTAGGACCAAGCTCCACTTTACTCAAAACATTTATGTGCCTAGTCTCAGAGTATGCTGATGTAATTGCAATTGATTTGTAATTAGGAAATAGAGCTTGTATGTTGATATAAGAAACTGACTTGTCCTCCAAGCCAGGCTTGTTCACAGAACATCTATGCTAGTACTCTCTGTGACTCTGGTGGATAGAGACAAGTATCAGAACACACCATAGTCATATCTGCACACAACCAAAACCATGAGCATTTTCCAAAGCACAACAGTGAGCAAACACCCTTCCACTTGTGCTAATGTAGGTAACTGCTGATCCCCATAAGCTACAGTCACTCAAGCCTTCCCTGATTCTATGTAGGGTTATTAAGATTCTGTATCAGCCAGCTCAAGTTGCCACAACAAAATACACAATGTCACAAATTATGTTACAGACACGTTATACTGGTTCTGAGTTGCCAAAGTCCATGTTGCTATGTGCAACTTTTCCTGGGGGAGTTGTGATATATCTACTCACCTCAGATAAAGACCTGACAGGTTACGGTAACAGTTTAACCCATTCCAACTTAGTCAACCACTGAGTTTATTTGGGTTCCTAAGATGAGAATGGGTGAGGTGTTACTAACAGGATCAGAGAGTACTCAAAGGCAGCTGCATTACAGTTGGAGGGGAGGGCAGGGAAACAAGCCCAGCATGGTGACTACTAACAGGAGTTGGTTCCATGGAGCTTACTGGAGGACATACAGGCAGCTTGCCTGGCCTGTGAGTGGCTTCTCTCAGCCATAGTTGCTGCTGCTATAATCTTTAGAGGGTCCTTGGGATCTTGATGGTTTCCTTTTTGCTACATAGGCATACAGTCCTTGTTCACTTCTAGAGCCTCCAGAGCAAAAGGACTGAGTGTTTGGAAGAAAATGGTACACGGAACCCATTATTGTAATTCTGTGAGGGCTGCAGGCCTAGTTTGAATACAACTCTGTGCTCTTATGGAATCTAGATTGGATATATTTATCTTTATTTGCATTGACACATGATAATTTTAGAACATTCCAATACATGCTTAAGTAAAGTACATTCAAGTGAGAATTATGATGACACACACACACATAATGTCACTTCATCCCATGCCACAGGTGTCCATCCTTCAGGAGCTGGTGTTTATCAGAAGAAACCAGGCACTCAAATCTGTCCAGGGAAGAAAATTGAGAGTTGCAATGTTTAAAATGTAGGTAGAGATACATAGGACAGGAAGGCAGATATGAGAGGGTGAATGACACAAAGGTGACCTGAGAGCAGAGTACAGGGATGATTTATCAGGGGAACTATTAAAACACACTTTGATTAAAAATATAAAAATAATATCTAATGTACTATATGTTGACTTAAAAAATAAAAAGGAGAAACACAAAAAATCCTGTCAATCATAGAATGCAGTGTGTGGGGAGGGGGGAACTACCAGTGCTATTGTAATAAATAGTCATGTTGTCATATGACCTTGTTTTTTGTGTGTTGTTGATGTTAATGTCTTAGTGTTCATTTTTACCAATGCAGGTGTTTTGCCTGTGCATCATTACCTGCAGAGCATGAAAGGTCAGAAGAGGGCATCCTAGGACTGGAGTTATAAATAGCTGTCAGTCATCATGTGTGCTCTGGGATGGACCTCAGGTCCTCTGGAAGAAAAACAGATGCTCCCAGCTACTGAGTCATCTCTCCATTCCTCAAAGTTCTTCATAATATTTACTTTTTACCCATACACATGTGCTCTCAACCTTGGTCAGAGAAGTTGCTTTTGAAGTTGGTAATGGTAAATGCAGAGACTCAAAGCTGGTCAAGTGCTATGAACAAGTGATCTTTAATTCCCAGCTGTGGATGGATCATCTGTGTCAACCTCCCCAACCAAGGCTCAGGGAACATGCTAGAAGAGCGGGTAGAAAGAATGTAAGAGCCAGGGGTCAGGGAGGAGAGTCATGAAAGGAGATCTGTCTTCTGGACACGACACAGCTAATTCACACATCAACTCACAGCAACCGTGAATGTCTGCACAGACCTGGACAAGTGAAAATCAGTGAAAATTCCAGTGTGTGGGGGAGTGGGGGATCACAACCCAGCTTGAGAAACTATTGGCAGTTGGTGTTTGCTGGTGAAGAGAGCATGGCCTCAGGTATATTACTCATTCCCCAGTAGACGGCCTCACACTAATTCACACATGGTCAGCAGTGACTGGACTCAGAATACTGTTGACAATAACACGAGGGGACTTTGTGTTGACAGCAATCAAAGGATTAATAAAAATGTTTTTATGACCCACTGATTTTAGCCAGGTCCATCTGTGTGGTCACAGGTTTGGAACCATCTATTATAGCCTGGTGGCTCAAAATTTGGTACTTGAAAGACAATGACTGTCTCTTTCCTGGATTCCACCAATAGCTAATGCAATAGGGAGAAAAGAGGCCAAATGAGCCGCATCAGTATGCACAGTTAGCTGTGGAAAGGCCTAGTCCTGTGGAGTTCACTGAAAGAAGACAGAGCTTGCCAATGTCCAGTCTCTTCTGAAATGTTTCCTGAGCTTAGAAGGGGTGGTACAAATGTTCTGTTTACATCCCTGCCCTCAACCATCACATCTCAGTTAGTGACTGCATAGACATTGAAGCCTACCTGGGAATCACTTTTTTGCCTAATAAAAAGTTTTATAGAAGATTTTTTTTTTGTCAGACGTTTTCCTGCTGCAAAGAAAAAAAAAAGACATTACTAAAGAATCAGAGAAGGAAATGAACAAAACAATCTGAGCGTTTATTAGAATAGGGCCTGTGGGTTTTATACAGTGAGATTCACCTGCAGATGCCTTATCCCATTTTCCATATCCAACAATCCCATACAAACAGGAAGAGAGTATACTTACTTCTCACAATTCCCAGAAATGGGGGATGAACTGCATTGGGATTTCTTCCCCTCAGTTTTCAACTTGATGATAAACTGCTGTGGGTCAGTAAAGTACTTGGAACAGCAGAGCTCAAAGCAGGGCCAGTAGGGGCAGTCAGTGGAGCCACAATGGCGGGTCTGGTTAAGCAGTAAGATGTTGTCATCCACACAACAGTGCTCCAAGGGGTTGTAGATCCTGTTCCCACACCTGGGTGCTGACTGGCACAGCCATAAACCAGTATCTGAGAGGAATGGGCTTGTTTGCACTCCTGCAGCTCCCGAGTTTGCCAATAGGAGTACAGGAATGAGGACGATGCCTGAGGAAAATAAGTGAAATATGTGCCAGAGGTGATGATGATCAGAGATGAAGGGCTCCACTAGATGCCTTTGACACTGACTGATGATGATTCAGAGTGGAGGCCTTGGTCCTTCCTCAAAGAAATGTGCCTTACCTTCTCTGAGGAGTGGATGCGGGTGGGGGAAGGTAGAGGGAATGGGAGAAAGGGAGATAGTGGGAACTGGTATTGGTATATAAAATGAAAAAGTATTTTCTTTTTAAAAAATAAAATTAAAAACACAGAAAAAAACAGCTGGTGTATCATTGTACTTTGTGTGTAGGTGAAGGAGAGACTGGGGTGTATTTTCCTATTGGAGATTCCCCAAGCATCAGTTTTAGTAAGACATTTGGCAGAATCATGTTTAAAATATGTTACTTTATTATTTTTATTAGTATGTCTGTGACATATATTCAGAGAGAGAGAGAAAGAGAGAGAGAGACAGAGAGAGAGAGAGAGAGAGAGAGGAGTCAGGGGGAAGAGAGAGAGGAAGGGAGAAAGAAGGAGGTTGTGCAAAGAAGCCAGAAGACGTTGTGGAATCAGGTCTCTCCTTCCATCATTACCTGGGTGCTCTTGGTTGAACTCAGGTTGTAAAACTTTCTGGTAACACACTTCTATGTGGTAAGACACTCAGCATCCCTATGCTTAAAAAACTGTGTATGTGCCCATTCATGTGTGTCAGTGTGTGACAGAGCATGCCAGGGTATCCCTATAGATTTCAGAGGACAGTCTCTGGTGTTAGTACTCACTTCCTCCTTTGTTTGAGACAGATTCTCTTCTCTGGTTCTCATGTCAGGCTATTTGGCTCTTAGGCTTCTAGAAGATTCCCTTGTCTCCATTTCCAGTCTTGTCATAAGAGCACTGGGATTAGAGACTTCAGCTACAATTTCTGGTTTTATCTGGGTTCTAGCAATTTTAACTCAGACCCTTATGCTTGTACAGCAAACATTTAACCCATTGAAACATCCCCTCAGCCCCAGAGTCATACTGTTAAAAGTTTCAGACTACAATTTTGTTGAATCTGGAACTGAAGTTGAGGCACATTGGTAAGTAAACTCAAGTTTAGGTTTCTCCAGCCCAATTCTTCCCAGAAGCCTGGAGACCTCTGCTGTGCTTGGAGGTGGCAGGATCTACCCACAGCAGTGTTGAACAATGGCTCACAAGAAGTTCAAGAGCATATGCACATCAACAGTCCTAGATTTTGATTTCTGTTGGGGGAACAAATGCCCAAGGCTCAGTACTTTAACAATAAAACAGCAAATTCTTATTCATGGCTATAATAGAGGCTAGAAAATCACACATCACATAGCATCCCTTGGATAGGACTGTGTGCTGCTTCAAACTCTGGGTTGAAGAAAGAGCAAGTATGTAGACTGGAAGGTGAGAGCATGAGAGGAACCTTCTTCTTTACAAGGTACAGTCAATGTGACTACTCAGAATGAGAGCCTCCTCATTGATACTATGAACTGACATTGACATCACTTCTTTCAGAACGCTCTTCTCTCATGCTGTAAAATATCTCATATAGACCCTGCTTGATTCACTCCAGCACTGGTCAGTTATGATTTTATGACATAAACATTTGGAGGACACACTCAAAACCCACAAAAGTAGTCAAAAATCCTCAAAGTGACAAATAACCCCTATCAGATTCTGGACAACCTGCAATGATCAGCCTAAAGTATTCTAAGGGGTTAGAGAAATAGTTCAAGAAATTTGAACACTTACCTTACAAGCAGAAGGACATGAATTTGAATGTCCCATCTATGTAAAACAAACAAACAAAAAGCCTGTATAACCCTGCACGTCTGTAACCCTAGGATGAGGAGCAGAGACTTGAGTATCTAACAAGCTTGTTGGTCAACTAACATAAACAAAACAGTGAACTTCAGGTTCAGTTAAAGATCCTGTCACAAGGCAACAAGATGGAAGGCAACAGATAAAGACACCCTGCATCTTGCTCTCACGTCTGTGTGAGCTCCTGTGGGCATCTCACACTCATATAACTCATAAACATACATTACACACAAAACAGCAACAACAACAGTAAGAAAAGCTGTCAGAGATAAAGTAATCTAGATGAAGTTAGGTCTGACCATGGGTGACTTGTGTGGTATGAGGAGTGTGAGGGAAGCGAGGGTGAGACAAACAACTGAGATGGGCTGTCACATGCTCACATAGAGGTGGAACTAACTCCAGGGCACAATACAGTCAGACTTCACCCTTGCTCCCTCAAAGTGACAAATAACCCCTTCAAGCCTGCCCTCACTTGAGCACATATGTTGCTGATAAGAAAGGTAAGCAGTTAGGCTTCAAGCATAAGACTTTGCATCTCATAATCCTCTGTTTCTGAGAGGCCCAAGATCCCAGGTCACAGTGCTGGATACACAGCTGAGAGATGTAGCTGGAGCCATAGAGATGAGTGCTAATTCCAGGACAGAGGTGACATCCTTGTCATAGCACAATTTCAAGGGTGTACTCTGCTTCCCCATCCCAGGAAGGTTTTGGCAAGTTAATATGCAGATATCTGGAGGAATCATGGCTTGGTGGACTCCGAGACTCTTCCCCTCCCCCAGCCAGAGTGCTCCATCTCCTCCCTCCTCACTACACCTATTCTTACCAGTGACTCCTTCTTAGACTGAGCACCGAAGTACAAAAATGAGAAGCAAAAAGGGAGTGAGACTGATCCTGGGGGAGCCACCACATGGCCATAATCAGGACCAAAAGATCACATCTCTGAACTTCTTTGGTCTGGTCTAAGTGCTAATAATAGACTTTGAGACTGTCCTAGGGATGTCTGGTTTTGACAGAAAATTTGTGAGGAGGGTCTGGGAAGAGGAAATATTCTGAAGATTTTAGGCAAAATGGTTGAACCACAGCCAGAGAGGCCATCAAGTTTGATGACATAGGTAATCCAGAATAAAGTAGGGAAAGAAAAAAAATTAAAAAAAAAATAAAGTAGGGGAAGGAGGATTACATAAATTCAGAGGTAGCCAGGAAAAGTGGCTTATGCCTTTAATTCCAGCACCCATGGGGATGAGGCAGGTGAATCTCTGAATTCAAAGAATGCAAAGCAAAGCCTAATCTATATAGCAAGTTCCAGGAAGCAAGTCATGCCTACATAGCGAAATGGTGCCTCAGGTAAACAAAGAAATAAGTTAATATTCAAACAAATGCAGTCAAACCCTTATGTTTCATCTCTTTCGGATGGGGTACTTACTGAAGTTCTTGAACACCATGTTTCTTGTCAGGCTTTAGATCTGTACGTGGCAGAGTGAAGACCTGGAACTGTGAAGTGTGGCTGATATATATATATATACACTCTTATCTCAGATGGGTGGAGTATGAAGTGGTGAATAGAAAACTTTTAGCAATCGCTTCTGAAATTGAGTTTGGTGGAGATATCACATCTGGAGACATTCTCCCTCATTTGTATATAGACAATCAAGGAACACTTACTCTATCTTTTTCAAACAGTTTACCCTGGGGCCAGAATTCAAAATGAATCCACGTGCTGGGTTGCCTCAGCCAGCCTTGATGCAGTGGAAGGAACTTGATCCTGCCTTATTGAAAGCTACTGATGACCAGCCTCAGCCCTCTCTCTCAGAGTTCAGAAAAGGACTTCTATAACAATTAAAAATGGAATCTGAGTGGTAGAACAAACTAACTGACTCATGCAGGTTTCACCTTCATGTTTCTTTATTCCTTGGAGGAAGATGAACAAAGGGAGAAGAAGAAGAAAAAGCATAGGGGTAAAAACTTTAGGGTAAAAAGAGATTAAAAAGGGGGGCATAAGGGCAAAGAGGGGTAAAAAAGTGGTGATCTCCACAAAGCTTTTAGTTTATATATACATACAGACAGGTTAACAATCCCATATGAAGTAACAATAGTATCAAGCAAACATTTTCACAGTCAAAATAAACAAGTGGCTCTGGCAAGGAGGCACCTTATGTTTTAGAGGGGGCATGGCTGTGAAGTTCCTCTGTGGCTCAGAACATAGCCTTGGTAGCTATACTAACCTGTGGGGCTTGATTTGTATTAGCATTTAGTGGTTGAGTTAAAAGGAATCTCTTCTGGGGACCTTGCTTTTGACTTCAGCAGGGTGTCCAGGTGGGGATTTTTTTTTTTTGTCTGAAGCTAGTTTTAGTGACCCAGGACTTTTTCCTGTATGGACAGTTAATTTCCTGGGCTATGATTCCATATTCATTAAAAAAAAAGGTAAATGTTGTAATACAGAATATTAGTAGTCTGTTAAGTCAGAGCAGAAGACCAGGAAATTACACCTTCCTGTGTCTACTGTTAGAGCAGACATACTATCTCCTGTGTGAGGCTCCTTTCTTATCAATGACTAATGTTAACAAAAAAAAAAGTTTGTGGGGAACCATTTTTATGTAGATTTTGGCTATGAGAACAAGGACTTGATTGAATCCTTTTCACACCATAGCTTCATGTTGTGGGGGGAGGTGTCCTACAGGAAAAATCACGTTTATACACTGATACACTGCTGGGATACTATAGATGGAAAACATGGCATGATTTCACAAGATTTTTACAGAATTTACAGTGACTTATCCAAAAAACAGATGTCTCTGTAGCTCCGTATAATTGGGTTTTCCAGGTGGAGTGTATGCATACTCTTCCTATGGATAGTCCAATAGATCTGTCAACTGTATATTTACTGTGTAATACTTGTGGGATCACCACACTGCCTCAACTTGATGTGCCATGCATTGTTGATGCCAATGGGATGTCTGCCCCTTTCTGAGAAGAGATGGAAGAAGAGTAAATTGGGAGGGGAAGAGGGAGTGTGGCAGGGAGGAGCGAAGGGAGGGGGAACTGTGGTCAGCATGTAAAATAAATGAAAACATTTAGTTAGTAAACATATTAAAAAATCTTTAAGTTGAAAAAAATTTATAAGTACTCACTTGACTCATGTCTTTCAACAAAGTCACACCTCCTCCCACAAGGTCATACCTTTTAACCCCTCTCAGTTAGTACCACACATCCAAATATGTGAGTCAATGAGAGACATTCTCATTCAAATCACTACATTCCACACTCCTGCTCTCCATAGGCTTGTAGCCATATCATAATGCAAAATGCACTTAGAATGTCTTCAAAGGTTCCATAATCTACTGTAGTCTCAACACTGTTTGAAAGTCAAAAGTTCAGCTTCTTCTGAGACTCAAAGCAGTCTCTGAACTTTAGCCCCTATAAAATCAAAATAAAAAGCAGATCATTTTCTTCCAACATACAGCAGAACAGAAAACACATTACAATTCCAAAAGGGAGGGAAGGGAACATAGGAAATACTGGACCAAAGCAAAACCAAAAACAGAGTTTGGGTAAACTCCAAACTCTGTGTCTTCATGTCTAATGTTGAAGTGCTTTTCCTGTCCCTAATTTCCTTCAGTTTTGCTGATTGCAACGTATTTCTCTCTCTTGGATTATTTCTACTGCCTATTTCCAACTCTCCTTGGCAGGCATCCCATGACTCTGCCATCTCCAACTTTTAGATGTTTCGAAGGAAATCTATATTTCAGTTTCACTCGGTGATCTCTCTGGTCCTCCATGTAGGGACTTCATGACACATGCCTGGCCTTAGTGGATTTCCTTAGCTTTTTTATGGAGATTCCACAACATCTTTCCTGTATCCTGAACTATAAACTCAGAACCAAATGGCAGAAACTGCCAAGTTGTACTGCTAGAGGGAGCTGGAACTTGGCCCCTTTGTTCAAATATATTTTCAAGAGCTTTCTGTTTTTGAAGCATTCCTTCACTGCTTGAGCTTTTATTTAATTCCTTTTTACAATTTGGAAGCTTACCTTGGTGGGGTCTTGCTCTGAGACCATGACTTCCTTATTCCATTTAGTATCAGGCTTTTCTTTTCATTTTTTTTTATCTTTATGAGTATTGTACCTAGCTCCACTCTACTTCTTGGTATTCCTTTTCTCCTCAAACTTCACATTTTGGATTTTTCCTTCCTCAGCTCATTATAAACCGTCATAAGAGTGACTAGTAATAACCCATACAGAGTCAATTCTAGAGGTCATTTTGCAATCTTTCTTGTCAATGCTATTGATCTAAAACTCTTAAATATCATAAGAATAGTCCCTAGATCATTTACTAATATTAATCTCCTCTGAAACCTTTTGTACAAGAAGAGAAAAAGAGACACTGGAACTGGTTTTGGGTTTTGAAATCTCCAGTAACACACTTTCTCTAACAAAGCTACACATACTCCAACAAAATCACACTTTCCAATTCATGTCAATTAGTATCACTCTCTAATTATCAAACATTCAAATACATGAGCCTATGGTTGTCATTCTCATCTAAACCACCACAGCTACCATGTGGGCACTGGGGATCAAATGTGAAGATTATGGTAGAATAAGTGCTCTTAGCTGTTTAGCTGCCTCTTATTCTTCTAATAGAAATTCTGTTTGTAATAATTAAAGCTAGAAATAGCACAAATATCATTGTACAAGTGAACTGACAGATTGGCTATAGTCTGCCTAAACAAAAGAATGTGAGTGTGGTAGTTTGAAAGTAATTGGCCCCCATAATATCAGAGGGAATTACACTCTTAGGAGGTGTGGCTTTGTTGGAGTATGCATGGCCTTGAAGGAAGTGTTTCTGTGGGGGTGAGTTTTGGGGTTTCCTAGGCTCAGGATACCACCCAATATCTCAGTTGACTTCTTGTTGCTTGAAAGACATAGGATTTTCAGCTACTACTCAAGCAACACATCTGCCTGCATTCCACCATGCTCTCCACTATGATGATAATGGGCTGAAACTCTGTAACTGTAAGTGAGCCACCCCAATTAAATATTTTATTTATAGTGGTTATCATGGTCATGGGGTCACTTCACAACAATAAAAACCCTAACTAAGACAGCAAGTCAAAAACCAAAGAAATAAAACGTGCCAACAAAGGATATTGATAGATTACAAAGGCTTCATGTCTAAGAATGAGTAAAGAACTTTTGGCTAGACCGGCCTGAGGGGAGAATGTACTACTGTTATTCTGCTAAAAAGGCATAGCATTAAATTGACCCTTGATTATTATTGTTATATCTATAAAGTGCCTCTCAACCCTCATCTGAGAAGTTTATATTTGTAATAGATGCTGATTTACATAAAGACTCCCAACTGAACAAAGGGTAGAAAATAAGAGCTTGCATAACGCTTGGGTGTAGTGTTAGGAGCGGCAGGGCTGCGTCCCCAGCACCCCAGCCGCACCCCGGCCGCCTGGCTAGCTTATGCCCCTAAATAATCACACGGACACTGTATTCTTTTAAGCACTGCTTGGC
>NW_004949194.1:499278-507528 GCF_000317375.1 Microtus ochrogaster
AGAAAGAGAGAGAGAGAGAGAGAGAGAGAGAGAGAGAGAGAGAGAGAGAGAGAGAATTTTATATAAGAAGATTGCTACTGCTAAGTTAATCACTCTCCAGTAGAAGATCATGCATCTAGGACTATTTGGTCATCACAAACTGTTCTTGAAGATTTCATCTTTAAGGGTACAGAGTTGGATATGTAGGGAAGGTATGATGAATCTAAAAAGAGTTATTGAGTTAAATATGATTTAGAAATAGATTAGATGAAACTCAACACTGCCATAAGGGTAAAACAAAGAATATATTTTTGTCATTTCACTCATATGATATTCTTATAAAGCCCAGACTATATAGACTGAGAGAACATTATGGTTCTCAGGGTTAGATCTGGGGAGACATTATGCAAAGACTAGGAGGTGAATTAACTGTTATGTGAAAAGAGAGAAATTGCTAAATAGCCCAACCATTCTGCATTAAGATTAACACTTCAAGAGGTTAAGTAACAAAATCTTTGATTTAGTGCCATGTGGAATTTGTTGACTCATAAATTTCTAGTATCAAATATATGCTTTGATGTTTAGGAGACATTAAAACCTGCTCTGGTCAGATTCTTTATGGGCTAGTTTATACATGTCCATTCTTAGCTGTCCTACAATTATGGATGTTTGTCCTCACATACAATCTAGTGATGTTTCAGATGATGGTGCCAAACAACAGAACTTTTGAAGTGACTGAGGTAACACCATCTTGTCCTGATCTTACCCTGGATCCACTTTATGTCTGCTCAGGTGCTTCTCAACCCTTACCCTCTAAACAGTTGTGCTGATTTTGCTAGCACATCAGGACTTCCCATCTCTGACAGTGATCCAGATGAATAACTCAAACAACTAATGTGTTCTGCAAAAACAAGTGTTGCAAGGATCCCCTAAACCATTCCTGACAATGATGTCATTGTAGTTTTTGTTTTTATAAATGATGTACCCCTGAGCTTTGGTGTCAGTTCCTCATGTCAAGATCCTGCTACTGGTCACTGAGAAATGAAGGACTCTAACTAGACCATATGTGTATGGTGGTCGGTAAGTTTCTCACCTTGTCACTAAAACTTTAAAAATGAGTTTGAATGGAATTATCTCAAAGGGCTGTACACTGTCACTCCCATACCAGTGCTAGGAGTGCCTCCCTATGAGCTATTGGTCAGGGAAGCTTCAAAAGTCACTGAAACAATGCATGCTATTGTCATTGGCTTTGATTTCCCACCACAGCTACATGGCAAGTCTTTATTACTGAAGATTGTATGAATTTTGGTAGTAGGACATAGAGAAAACAATCCCAAATTCATCAGGAAGTTGACTCCCTCATGGCTAGTTTTCATAGTACTGGAAGTTGCTATGCAAATGATTTGAGGAGAAATGATATCAATGATCTTACTATTGCTGAGCTCAGCTGTAGAGACATTTCAATTGTATTTTAATAAATAAAACTTGCCTGAAGTTCAGAGAGTAAAATAGCCATACTGGCCAGTCTTACAGACCAGGTCTCAATAACACACACCTTTAATCCCTGTGGTGAATGCCTTTAGTCCCAGAACTAGAGAGGATTATAAAATGGGAGAAGACAGCTTTCAGTCTCAGTCCCATCCTGAGATTCCTGGAAGCAGATCACCAATTTTGGTCTGAGGTTGAGGTAAGAGCCAGTGACTGGCTATTTTGATTTTGGGGTCTTCAGGTCAGACCCAGTTTCTCTCGCTGAGATTTTATTAATTGTGCTTCACCCTGCATCCTGCTATGCTAACCTGTCAGGCAAGATGTGCCCACTATTAAAATAGCCGCATGACACATCCCATGACATCCCATGGGCATATGGACAGTTATATGGCTGGAATGGTGTCACAATTCCTCCACTGGAAGTCGTGCCCGGTTGCAGGAGATGGACAATTCAGGCAACATATCCACTATTCCTAGGAGTCTTACCTAGCATCATCTTCACAGGTTCCTGAGTGTTTCCCTTACACTAGGTTTCTTTCTCACCCAGAAATGCCCCCATTTCCAGTCATCTCTCAGTACTCGCTCCCCCATCCATTCCCCACTCAATCCCTCATGTTCCTTTCTCCACGTGCCCCAAGTCCACCTGGAGATTTCATCTCCAATTTTCACTTCCCCAAGATATCCAAGTATCTACCATTCATATAGAGACTTTAGCAGTGCTTCCTTTACAAAAGTAGGTGCCTGTTGTGTTTGGGGCATAGATATCGAGAATAGAGACATCATCTTGGTGAATTTTCTTTTGATGCCTATGAAGTGCCCTTCCTCATCTCTTTTGATTAACTTTGGTTGGAAGTCTATTTTGTTAATTACTAAAATATCTACAGAAGCTTGCTTCTTGGAGCCATTGGTTTGGAAAATCTTTTTACAGCCCTTTACTCTGAGGCAAAAATCTATTTTTGTTGTTGAGGTATGTTTCTTCTATGCAACAAAAATGGATCTTGTTTTCATATCCATTCGGTTACTCTGAGTCCTTTTATTAGGGAATTGAGTTCATTGACAGTGTCAGATATCAATGACCAATGAGTGTTAATTCTTTTTATTTTGGTGGTGGTGGTGGTCATGTGTGTGCATGTGTGCTCATGATCATATATATATGCTTATTGCTGGATTTCTGGCTTTGTGTGTGGCCTCTGATCTGGCCAGGGGTCCTCTAGGTTTCAGGATCCTGTCTTGGCTTCTCATGGGATAGGAGGATTCTGTCCGGTTTTCAGGGAGTTGACCTGATCCCTGGGGTTCAGGATACTGGCCTGGCCTCTATGGGATGCAAGGTTTCCACTGTAGGTGTGGGTGGAATATGACAATGAGGATAGGAGGGGCAATGGTGTAATGCAGGGTAAGTGTGAAGATGGGTGTAGTGCAGTTTTTTTCTGGGGTTCAGGATTCTGACTGGCCTTTGGTGGAATAGGTGGCTTCCTCCAGTGGTATGGGAACCCCACTGCTTAAAAGTTGATATATTCTTAATTATTGTTTCTGTCTCTGTTGGTTGTTATATGTCTGTTTAAATTGCTTACTTCATTTAATTTAATTTTGGTAGATCATATGTATTGGGAAATTAACTGATTCCTTTTAGAATGATGGTTTTGAAGCCCCACCCTTAGGAGGAGCTTTAATTAGTCATTGACCATCTCAGGAGGGTAAATAATTTTTCTTAATGGGTGTTGACACTAGTAAGTGGTCAAGAAGAAAGTAAATAGCCTCATACCCAAGCTCTTGCAAGCTACCCTGATAAAACTCAATGAGTCATAAAAAAATCTTATGTTTTCTGAGAATGATCTTGCTACTTCCCCATATTTCCCCCAGGGCTTGTTCTGTTCCAAGATGATGCCTCCTGAGATGCTTCCTTTCAGGGACACAACTACTGCCTTTTAGCAGTCCAAGGCATAAGGCATGACCACATATCAGTAATATCTTCAAGGATCTTTGAGTCACTACTATATCACAGGAAGTAAAAATTTGTTCAAAAGAGCTTAAAGATAGTTTTAGCCTCTGGGGATCTGAAGGTGCAAGGTTTAATGAGAAAAACTTGTTATTGGAATCTAAGTCAAGCACTTTTTTTTTTAAATCTGTGAACATGATGTTTGATGATGATATTTGTAATAACATTGAAAATATGCAGATGCCTGGAATCAGGGAACACCCATGGGTCAGCCTGTCTTAATTTTGTCTTTCACAGCTCCTGGATAAGAGAAGGCTTAGAGATGAAGTTGTGAAGATTAGAGGTAGATGATAAGCTGAAGGGTGCAGGTGACATGAAGCCATTCCACAGGGAAGTTCATAAGGAAGGATGCCGACATTATCAGTGACTAAGAGCAAATGTCATTGAGAGCTACCCTGTGCATAATGACTCTGATGCTGAGGGCATGTCAAATTCATTTGTTAGCCACCTGTACCTAATTCACAACAGTAGAACCTGAAGTTTCCACAGGAGAATCTCCCAATAACATAATATTTAGGAGGCTTTGAAAATACAAACTAAATCCTCTGTTCATATCGGTCCTAGTGCTGTGGTTGCCCTTCACACTACTGGTGCACTTTGGAGACAGCTTCTAGCTAAAAGAGCCATCTCAGGGCAATCCTAGGAGAGTGGGAGACTTTGCCTCATGCACAGAATAAAAAGTTAAATGTGCAAGGGGGGAAAGGGCAAGTGTGAAGACAACTCTGAGGGAAGAAGACAGTTGTTAAATACAGACATAAACAGTACAAACCGAAACAACGAGGACTCATCAAGTTTAGCAGACTCCCTCTTCTGTAAATAGAACCACTCCAATTTTCAGGGACCTAGAAATAAATGGTTCCAACACTCCATTCTTTCTAATTTCCTCAGCTTGATCCTCTTTACCTACATACTTAGGAGGAATTTAAGTGCATTGATTGGATTATTTTATGTTTTGTTTTCTTTTATTTATTTGTCTTCTAGTTTTTTTGCTTATTTTATTTTTGTTGGGGCCACAGTCTTTTGTAGGCCAAGAGGTCCTCAATTTTTCTAGGCAACTATTTTGTTTTTGTTTTTTTTAAATATATTCTCTACTAGAACTTTACTTTTTATTTTGGTTTTCTAGCTTTAATAATATTGTTCTTTTCTCATCCCCTTCATAATATTTTTAGTATTTTATTATATAATTTCAAGGTTAAAAACTCTGTATTGGACAGTCTAAGGGGACATCATCTTTGGAAAAGGCTAATTCTCCTCTCAGTTGCCTATAATTCTTTCCCAAAGGTGGTGTCCTGAGATTTCTCCTCCTTGTTAATACCCATTGATATCAAAATTGTTCTGATCTTGTTTATGAAGCCATTTCCAGGAGAGATAGTCTCACAGTAGACTTCCTTGTATTTTGCTCTTAACTTATTTCTGCTCCCTCTTCTGAGATGTTCCCTGATGCAGGATCTATGATGGAGATGTATCATTTTAGCCTATTCTCCCCACAATCTGTTTATCTTTGCATTGTTTCCAGCTATGGTTTTCTTTGATGATCTTCATTTGTTGTAAATAAAGGCTTCTTTGAATGATAGTTAACCATGAATTTAAAAATAATGTGTAAAATTCATTAAGGAATCAGGCTGGCCTAGCAAAGCCATGGTAGTAGATTCTTTTCTAAGGTCCATGACTTACTAGCCCAGAGAATATGGACATGTTTCCAGGATAAAACCGGACTTGCTGAACATAGCGGACAATGAGGACTGCTGAGAAGTCAAGAACAATGGCACTGGGTTTTGATCCTACTGCAAGTACTGGCTTTGTGGGAGCCTAGGCAGTTTGGATGCTCACCTTACTAGACCTGGAAGGAGGTGGGAGGTCCTTGGACTCCCCACAGGGCAGGGAACCCTCACTGCTCTTTGGGCTGATGAAGGAGGGGGAGGGAAATGGGAGGCGGTGGTGGGGAGGAGGCAGAAATCTTTAATAAACAAATAAATTAATAAAAAAATAAATACAATAAAGAATTTTCAAGCATAAAAAAAGATTTCCCTTCTGTTGAATAAGCATTAAATCAGTTAGAGAACTGTTAGCTACTTCCTTCCTATATGTACATACTACTTATTGTACCTTTATGCATATCTTGATCCATATCAGCATATGCTAGTAATTGATGTTATTCATGGATGTGTGTTTTGTTCCCTGGTTTCTGTTTCCAATTGGTCTTCTGATGTTTTTGGTCTGTAGTTCGGCAGCCAGTATGACTGCCTGGTTCATCAGCAGGGAGTTTGTGTCAGAGTTGGGGGCCTGCACTTTTGACAGTAAATATAGCCTTTGGTCCAGGAGGGAGTTTCTGTTCCTTTGACTGACATTACCTGCACCTGAGCAGTTGATACCTACCCATATAGGGGCAGGTGCTTGGTAGTAGGAGCAGAGGATGAGTGGGGATGTGTATAAGCAGCATAGGTCTTTAGGCTTCAAACCAAGGGTGTTGGAGTGTACTGTGTACACATGGGCCTCTTACCTATTCTGACTGGGGTGGCACATAAGCAGCATTATATGTATTTTTTATGTTTTTTAAATACGACATAATATATATATTTAGTATTATTTTTATTGAGCTCTACATTTTTCTCTAATTATATGCATTTTTAAAGTTTATAAAAGGAGATGTATGTTTTAGACGTATTAGCATTACTACTGATTGTAATCTGAAATGAGATTCAAATTTTAGGTAGATAAGCAGTCTTATGACTTTGAGTCATAGTAAAGCTTGAGGAAACAAATGATGATTCTGAGATAAGAATATTTTTTTCTCTGGAGCTATATACATATATTTATTACATGGATATGATGTATAATTTTAATCTTATATTGTTCTTTGTGTTATTTATATGTTGTTTTATAGTATATATGATATAAAATATCTTTTATGTTTTATTATATATAGTACATATATGACTGCTCTGTTTCTAGGAAAATGAGAATCATCTTTCAAGCTATAAATACAAGACTTCCAACGGCAATTTTAACATTTTGAGTCTGTTTCTATGACAAGAGCAGGTAGTTCATTATCAGAGCTAGATTAATAGCTTATTGGGAATTTCATTGATTAATATGTTAGAACACAGAACTTTGGAAGTATTGATATTATTAATTATTCTAAAGTTTTATTTTATTATATATATATTTTTTTCTCATAACTGTTTAAGTTTTATATTGTCATATCTTAATACCTTTGATTTTAGACTTTTTAAAAATTTTTAATAATTACCATGAAACACAAGTGTCTGATTATTGAGAGAAGAAGTTATTGTAAAGCAAGCTCTTCTAAATCAAGGAATAGTAAAAAAGTTATATTAAAATTGTTTATCTTCCTATTATGATGTCTATCTGTCTATTGTCTTAGGGTGTCTATTACTGTGAAGAAACACCATGACCATGGAAACTCTTATAAAGAAAATATATTTAATTGGTGTTGCTTGTTTATAGTCTCAGAACATCAGTCCATTATTACAACAGAGAGCATTGGTGTATGCAGGCAGATACAGTGCTACAATAGTACCTGAGATTCATACATCTTACAGGCAACAGAACAAGTGAGACACTGGACAGCATCCTGGTCACAGGACACCTCAGAGCATGCCTACAATGACACATTTCATCCAAGGCCATGTTCAGTCCAACAAAGGTACACCTCCTAATCGTGCCACTCCCTGTGAGACTATGGGGGAAAATTATACTCAAACTACCACATTACATGCCCTGGCCCACATAAGCTTGTTATAATATCATAATGCAATATGTGTTTGGTACAACTTCAAAAGTCTCCACAGTCTATCACAGACTAATAGTGTTTTAGGGTACAAAGTTCAGAGTCTTTTCCACTATTCATACACTATCTTAACTATAATCACCTGTAAAAATCAAAATCAAAAAGCTGGGATTAAAGACATGCACCACCAAACAAGCTCTAAACTTTTCTTTAATTCACAAAGTTAAGCCAGGCGGTGGTGGGGCACGCCTTTAATCCCAGCGCTTGGGAGGCAGAGGCAGGCGGATCTCTGTGAGTTCGAGACCAGCCTGGTCTACAAGAGCTAGTTCCAGGACAGGCTCCAAAACCACAGAGAAACCCTGTCTCGAAAAACAGAACAAAACAAAAGTAATTCACAAAGTTAGAAATTTAGCTGAGTTAGATCTTGCCCTGAGGTCACCACTCCCTTTATTCTTTCTTGTACTCAGGACTTAGGTCCATTCCACGTTTTGGTATTCCTTTCCTCCTTCAATTTTATATTTTGTAATTTCCCCTATTCAGCTTGCTCGATTTTAAAAAATAAATTTTCACTAACACTGCCATTAATAACCATGTAACAGAGTCTATACTAAACTGTTTTGAAATTTCTTCTCCCTAGGAAATTAATCCAAAATTCTTTACTTTAGCCTTAAGGCAAACTTTTCAGACAAGGGCAAAAGTAGTTCCTTTTTTCAACAAATATCACAAGAATGATCTCCAGGCAACATATTAAATTCTTCTCCTCTGTAACCTCTTGATCCCAACAGTTCATTGCATCACATTCAGCACCACTGTCTTCCATGTTGCTACTAGTATGGCCCTTAAGCAGCACTTACAGCATTTCACTGTTTTCCTAACCTAAGATCACAAAGTCTATATTACTCTAAGCAAAAACATGGACAGGCCTATCACAGTAAAACTTCTTTCCTGATACTAACTTCTGTCTTGCTTAGGATTTTATTTCTATGAAGAGATACTATGATAACAACAACTCTTATAAAGAAAACATTTAATTGGG
>NW_004949194.1:507943-509980 GCF_000317375.1 Microtus ochrogaster
AGGGAAAAACCTGGTTAATTGGATCTGAAAGTAAATGGAATAAGTCAACTCACATATATTATCTCTTCATGTTCTTTATTCTGTGGGCAAAGAACAAGCATAAGGGGTGATCTTCATGAGGTTTTTAATATTTACAGACATAGTTGAGAAATTCCATAGGTAAAACCATGATATTATATGCATTTTAGAAACACAAAAAGGGCAGTTAGAACCTGACAAAGCAATACTCCAGGAATGGGGTGACACCACCCAGGAAAGAAACAGCATCCAAGGGGAAATACCTGATATTCCAAACCATTAGAGAAAACTACTAAATGTCCCTGAACCTGGACTTCACCCACACTCAGACCTGCCTGGTCTGGTAAGGGCAATATTTTCCTGTGCTTTTGAAATCCCTATGTGGTATATTAGCAGGTAATTTTGGGGGATTGACTCTATTATGTAAATTTGACTGTGAGAACAAAGAGTGAATATTATTGCTCTAAGGCTTCATGGTGTGGGAGAATGGAAAGATCATTCTGTTGCCATGCAGGAGAAGTTACACTGCTGAGGTTATGAAGAGGGAATCATGACCTAAGAACATTTTTACAGATTTCACAATGACTTTTCCAAAATACAAGTGTTCCCACAGCTCTGCAGAATGGGTTACTCCATGTGGTTGTGCATGTGTATACTTCCCATGGATCTGCCCATTGGTCTGTCAATTGTACATTTGCTGTATAGTCTTGTGGGCTCCAACAGGTGTAGCATGTGCATAGGAGACCTCAAAGCCTGCCCTACAGTAACACTTCCTCCAACAAGGCTACACCTTCTAATAGTGCTACTCCCTTTGGGATGCATTTTCTTTCAAATCAGTACATTTGCCAGTAAGACAAACCTGTCTGAGTTTTTAATCTCATGAGGAGATTTAATAGCTCTAGAAAAACAAAAAATAAGCAAGGCCTGGAATCACCTTTCTGTTTAGATATTGCTAAGCAGAAAAAAAAAAAACTAGAGTTAGCTATCAATACCTTCAGAGATATAAAAAGAGTAAATTTGAAAAGAAGATATAAATCAAATAATTGATGTATCAAGTAAAATCTAAACAGAAAACATCTAAAATCTAAAAACAGAAATGTTCCAGATACATGGAAAAATATGAATTAAATCCCAGGCTCCTTCTAGGCCATCTTCAATGGATAGAGATAGGGTGACTTCAGTCTTTAGTGGTAAACAGAACAGCATTCATTCTTTGACTGCAACACAAAGCAAATTTGTTCTTTTAGATAGACACAGAAGATTACTCTGGAAGAGGAACTTGAGAGAATAGGCTAACTTGTCAAGACAAAGATGGGCACTCATTTCTCCCATGTCCTGCTTACACCCAGTTTAGGCAGGTTCCTGGCAGTGAGCAGGCATGGAACAGTTTTTCCCAGTGATTAATGTGACCATAATACGGGCAGAGCAATCTTCTTTGGAGGAGACTTTGGGGCTGTTAGGAACTTCTAATTTTATCTATCACAAGGGGTTTATGTTTATTTTAAATACCATATTCAGCAGATCCCTGAAGAATTTTAAATTCATTTATTAAGTATATTTGATTTAAAATAAATTTTATTTGTTTTTATTTACTTTTTCAGGTTTAAACTTGAAAACACACAGAAAACTAAATAAAGTTTATTCTTTCAAAATTTTATCACTTATAGAGTTATTGACTATCAACTTGAATATCAATTTGAATATTGTTTTTTAAAAGTTTCTAAGTCAGCAACTTTCATAAGATTAGAATTTTATACTTTTATCTCTGTTAAATTTTAACCTTAAAATTATAGTTTTTGTGGGTGGACCTTGTGGAAGCCAGTACAAAGAGGGGTTGGACCACCCACTGAGACAGTGTGCCTGAGCTAATGAAAGCTCACCAACTCCAGCTGGACTGGGACTGAATGAGCATGGGATCAAACTGGACCCTCTGAATGTGGCTGACAATTGGGGCAGACTGAGAAGCCAATGATAATGGCACTAGGACTTGTGTCTACTGCATGTACTGGCTTTTTGGGA
>NW_004949194.1:534916-546589 GCF_000317375.1 Microtus ochrogaster
TTTTTTTTCATTATACATACCAAATCATAGTTCCCACTCCCTGCTCTCGTCCCATTCCCTCCACTTACCCCACTCCCCCAAGCCCCACACACTCTTCACTGAGGGTAAGGTACATTGTTTTGGGGACGGTCCAAGGCCTTCCCTACTGTATCTAGGCTGAGCAAAGTATCCATCCAAAGAGATAAGATACAATGGGTTACTCTGATTTTTTTGTGTGTGTCTGTGGAGGTTTGCTTTGTTACTGAGTATGTGGTCAATTTAAAGAAGGTTCTATGAGGTGCTGAGGAAAAGGTATATTTTTTTGTGTTTGGGTAGAATGTTCTATAGATGTCTGTTAAATCCATTTAAGACATGACATCTGTTAGTTCTCTTGCCTCTGTAGTTACTGTTTATTTACCCAGATTTTCCATATCTAGAATTCCCTTGGTTTTTTAAAAAAATTATTTATTTATTTATTTTGTTTACAGTGTTCTGTTTGCATGTGTGCCTGCAGGCCAGAAGAGGGCATCAGATTTCATTACAGATGGTTGTGAGCCACCATGTGATTGCTATGAACTGAACTCGTGACCTCTAGAAGAACAATCAGTGCTCTTAAAATCTGAGCCATCTCTCCAGCCACCATTTGTGTTTTCTTTATTGCCTCCCTTTCAGTCTTCAAGTCTTGAAATTTTTGTTTTTCCTTTTTGATTCTTTTTTCTTTGTTTTCTTTGTTTTCTTTGAGGGATTTATTAATTTTTTCCATTTTTGTTTGTCATTTTCTCCATTTCTTTAAGGGAGTTTTTTTTTTATTTTCTCTTTAAAGGTCTCTATAATCTTCATAAGGTTATATTTTAAATTTTTTCTTCTGCTTTTTCTGGGTTAGGATGATCAAGTCTTCCTGCTGTGTGACCACTAGGATTCTGGTGTTACCATGTTGCTTTTTAGGTTGTCTGAGGAATTCTTTCATTGGCATCACCCATCTCTTCCTTCAGTTGATTCCAGGAGTGTCTTTGCATCTTGGTTTATTCTTTGCAGTGGATGTCTGAGTCTTTGGGAATTGTTTTTGGTCTGCTCTGTGCTGTCAATGTCTGTCTCAGGGAGACACTGAAGTCTCTCTTGGTTTTCTCTGCTGGTCCACTCTGTTCAGTCACAGCTTGTGCCTTAGAGTTCCTGTCTTGTTCTTCTCTCTTGGTCCTTTCTCTGCGTCCTTTCAGCAGGAAACTCTCCTGCATGGTGGCTAAATAAGCTGAGGCAGGTGGGGGAGGGGCTCTGGGTTATCTCCTCTATGGAGATCCTAGAGGGTAAGGTGTCCTGCTGAGTGGCTGCTTCCCTCACCTTTTGGTCCTCTCTGTATTGTAGCAACTGTTTTTCAGAGTTCCACTGAGGTTGCAGGAGGATATGCCTGGCATGGGCTTTTAAAACTTCATTTGGGAGAGCACAGTCTGAATTTCTAGAAAATAGATTTCTAAATGCCAGTATATTTCACCTGGAGAAGTGGTTAAAGGTACTAGTAATCCCTCTACCTACCTACTTCCCTGTCTCCTGATATGAAACCTGCTTCCTAACAGACTTTTAAGAAAAGGATTCCACACCTGCATCATATCCCTGAATTCTCCTTGAAAGCCCCTGCCGTATTTTCGGGTTTTTTTTTGTCTATGGTGTTCATAACTCTTCTAACAAACTTATGACTCCAAGAATCTCAGTGTTGCCTGGAGTCCTATATCTGATAATAATTTTTATCCTAAAAATCCCCGTGGCAGGAAATGCTGGCGAGTCCCGAGCGGCTGTAGGCAGGCAACCAGCTCTGGGAACAGCCAGTCCCAAGACAGAGACTCTGAGCTCATGGTGGGTGGCCGGCGGGTCTGGAACAGCTAGTGGCGGGAAATGCTAGCCAGCAGGGGCAGGCAGACAGGAGTCAGAGACATGGACAGACAGAACATGTTCATGTTAAATATTTATTTAGGGGGTAATGGAGGGGAAAAGGAGAAGGGGGGGCAGAGAGAAAGAGGGAGAGAGAGAGAAAGAGACAGAGAGATAGAAAGTAGGAGAAGAGAAAGGAAGGGGGGCAGAAACACATGTGCACATGCCAGAGGGAACAGTAAGAGAGTTTCAAGATGGTGGGGGCTGGGGTTGGGGGAGTCACTGGGAGTGGGCGTGGCTCGTCCCTTAAAGGGACCAGAATAATAATAATAATCATTTATTATTTTTAAAATCCTGAAAGCAATTTTTATTAAAAAAAACTTTCATTTAAATGAAATATCAAGGAATTGGTTCTAAAACATATAATGCATATACATGTATGTGTACAACTTGTACAACAATAAGAAATTATAGTTATGAATCTAAGAGATGAAGTAATAATAATAATAAAGCTAAAGACTGGAGTATGGTGAGTTGCAGAGCCTTTGTCTAACAGGGGCAAGACCTTTCATTCAAACCCATATCAAATTAACACATGCCTCAAGCATTCCAAGCAAAGAGCTATGAGTTATTCTGTCAGTAATCTCCTTTTTTCTGCTTGTATTGAATAGTTTTATATCAAGTGGACATAAACAAAAGTCATTTGAGAAGAGGGAACCTCACCTGAGAAAATACTTCTGTCTATAAAATTTGGTGTTGCCAGGCCTGTAGGGCATTTTTGGAAATTAATAATTTATGTGGGAACACATGTTTGGGGCCATCCTTAGGCAACTTGGCTTGGGTTCTGTAAGATGCAAGATGATCAAGCCATGGAAGCAAGCCAGTAAGCAGGACACCTCACAGCCTCTGCATCAACTCTTGTCTCAAAGTTCCTGGCCTGCTTGAGTGCCTATCCTGAAATTTTGATGATGATCACTATATGGAAATACAAGGCAAATAAACTTTCTTCCCCAACATGAAATTTGGTCATAGTTTTTCGACACAGCAACAGAAACCCCTATTTTCTAGAAAACTGTTTATGTTTGTTTGTTTTTCAATGTATTCCTAATGGATTTATATGGAGATATTTATTACCAAGTGTAATGAGCTCTTTTGATTAGAGAGATGAGGGTGATATGTTATGAATCATCTGATAACTATCTTAGCGTCATCTCCACACACATTGCATAAGTAGAGTTCTGAGCCCATTGTCATCACATTCTATCTCTGATAAAGCTTTTGGTTTATTTAGCACAAGCTTATTTTACATCCCTCAACCCCCAAACCACTCCATGTGTCTCTTCTCTATCCTTGCATTTACTGTAATCCTACCTCCTTCTCTTCTGTCTTTATCAATTCAAAATTATCTACGTAGGATTTACAAAGACTGTGTGAACCAAATCTTATAATGGTTGTGTCCTAAAGCACAAGCCTAACTTTTCAACCACCTTTTCTTTATCAGTCTTCTCTGAGGAGCCTATAGTCACAATACTGTGCTAAAATATATATTTTTTCTTTTTTTATAGTTTCTGTCTGGAGTTTATTTAACATTCTTCCACCAATGCTTAATAGCAACCACAGGTAAGTACAAGAAAAAGTAGTAGATGGGAGGGGGCTCTATTTAAGGAAATTAGTTGGCTCTTTAAATAGGTAACAGATATAGAATATCAAGTTTTTCTACCAGGTTAGAGTCCTAACTTGGAGATGTATTAATTAGGGTTTCTATTGCTTTGAAGAGACACCATGATCACAGCAATTGTTATAAATAAAAATATATAATAAGGTGACTTACAGTTTCATAGTTTTAGTCCATTATCATCCTGGCAGGGCATGGTGGCGTGTAGGTAGACATGTGTAGCATGAGGGCCTGCTTATTGGGGTTTCTGTACTCCCACCAGGTTCCACAGACATTTGGCCCCAAAGAAAATCACACAGAGAGTCTACATTAGATATAAACTGATTGGCCCATTAGCTCGGGCTTCTTGATAACTCTTATAACTTATATTAGCCCATTTATTATAGTATATGTTAGCCACATGGCTCAATACCTTTTTCAGTGGGGTAGGTCAAATCTTGCTCTTCAGTGTCTGGACAGGACTGGGAAGGAATGGGCTTCCTCCTTCCCAGAATTCTCCTGTTATCTTTAACCCACCTCTACTTCCTGTCTTGTTGTCTTGTCTATACTTCCTGCCTGGCTACTGACCAATCAGCATTTATTTAAAACATAATTGACAGAATACAGAATTGTCCCACACTAGACATGGTGCTGGAGATGGAGTTGAGAGACCTACATCCTGACTTTCAGGAAACTGGAAATGGTCTGTCTCACTGGGAGTAACTTGAACATGGAGAAGACAAAGTCTAAGCCCACATTGTAACACTTCTTGCCTCAAGGTCACACTAACTCCAATAAAGCCACACCTCCTAATAGGGTCACTCCCTTGCGGGCCATTTTCTTTTAAGCTACAACAGGAGATGTTCAAGAAAAGATAAAGATAGAAGAGAAAGAGAATAAAAGGAAGATCTTATACAAGCTAAGCCTTTTGCCAAGCAGATAGGTTAACAGTAACATTCTAAATGAGTGCACACTGAGGAATCCCTTAATAACACCAGCTATCTTACATCAATAGTTGCAGAATCTGTCAGGAAACAACATAGCTGCTGCATAAAAAATTTATAGCTGATTTGCTTGTTGTGGAGGATTCTTCACTTTATCTGTAGGGGTAAAGTCATTCCAGTGTTCAAATCAGTCAGTCATTCCATAATGTTTATACCTTTTCCACTTGCAGCTCCTAGGATTGGACTTGAGGTCACACACACACACACACACACACACACACACTAATTTGCTGTACTACCTTCAGCCATAGCCCTTGTCTCTTACTGGTGAAATCTGATAAGCATCATATCACTACGGGATATTTCTACCCCTCATTTTAAACATATTCTTTGAGCATTTCACATTGCATACAATGGATTCTGATCATATTCAACCCCCACTTAGCCTATCCAAATTCTCCCATACATCATTTCATCTGTATGTCCTTTGTTTTCAGCATAACCCACTGAGTCCACTTGGGACTGCCCAGGTGGTCAACATACTGGCATCTCACTCCAGTGAATAATGTCTCTCATTCAGTTATCAATAGTTCTCAAATGGTGTGGTGGTTTTTCCTGTTATTTTGTAATCGTGCTGGAATGTTGACTATCTATCCCTATTTTCATTGTTTATTTTGAGACATGTTTAGGCTGGCTTTGAGTTCAGTATGAAGTCATGATATTTCATTAACTTGGAATTGTCCTATCTCAGCATCCTAAGTACCTGAGATAACAGGCCTTGCTACCCTGTCTGGCTATGACGGGCCTTAATTTGAGACGTAGCAACACAATGCCCATATAATTGTTTACTTATACATTTATTTCTAAAGTAACACAATCCTAAGAAGCATAATTGTTAGTCCTTTGTTATTGTTGAATTAAATTGTTCCTGTTATACAAAATATGCCTGTGTGTGTGTGTGTGTGTGTGTGTGTGTGTGTTGAATGTTGCTTGGCTTTTGTGAATATTTTACTATCTCTCACAGCTGGAGGTTCTTTTCTTCTGGTTAATCCATGTCATTTGGTTTTGCTAGTGGGAACTGTCACCTATCTGAAAGGGAAATCTCTGTCTTCCTAACTGTTGCTGCCCTTGCATTTCTTCTGCCAACAGTATGTCCTTCAAAGGAGAGGCACCCTGAACTTGTTTTATGTCTATATCCACTAGGAATACCTATTATGGATAATGTGTAATTTTAGTATAAATTTTAAATTTTATATAATTATTTCTGTTGTTACTTTTTTTTAAAATGGGAATACTCATCTATTGCTGGTGGGAATACAAATTTTTACAACCACTTTGGGAAGCAATATGGTAGTTTCCCAGAAAATTGGGAATCAACCTACTTTAGGATCTTGGGGATATACCCAAAAGATGCTCAATCATACTACAAAGGCACTTGTTCACCTATGTCGTAGCAACATTATTTGTAATAGCCAGAACCTGGAAACAAACTAGATGCCCCTCTATCAAAGAATGGATAAAGAAAACGAAGCACATTTACACATTAGAGTATGACTCAGAGGTAATGACATCTTGAATTTTGCATGCAAATGGATGGAATTAGAAAACACTATCCTGAGTGAGGTAACCCAGACCTAAAATATGAATATTGTATGTACTCACTCATAAGTGGATACTAGCTATAAACAAAGACATTGATCTTATAGAACATGACACTAGAGAATCTAAGTGATAAGGTGAACCCTAAGAAAAACATATAAATTCACCTGAAAAGTGGAAACAGACAAAAATGCCTGGCAATATTGGGAGCATGGGGGTTGGGGGAGAAAGGAATGCAGAAAGGGAAGAGGAGGGGAAAGGGAAGGGGTGAGGAGAGCTTGAGGGAATAGAATAGTTGTGAAGGAGGAAGCATAGAGATGAGTGAAAGAAAAGAGATATCGTGATTGAGGGAGCCATTATAAGATTAGCAAGAACCCTGGCTATAGAGAAATTCCCAGGAATCCACAAGGATGACCCCATCTAAAACCCTAAGCAAAAAAGGAGAGGTGGCCCAATCTTGACTTATCCTATAGCACCTTCATCTAGCAACTGATGGAAACAGGCAGAAACCCTTATTGGAGCACTGGACTGAGTCCCCAAAGTCCATTGAAGAGTGGCAGGGATGAGAAAATGAGCAAAGAGGTCAAGATCATGATAGGTACACCCACTGAAACAGTCTACCTGAGCTAATGGGAGCTTACCAACTCCAGCCAGACTTGTGAAGGAACAAGCATAGGACAAACTAGTCCCTGTAAATGTGGTTGACAATTGCATGACTGGGGCAGACTGAGCGGCCACTGGCAGTGTCACTAGGATATGTCCCTACTGCGTGTGTTTTTTTGTTGTTGTTGTTTGAGGAATACATATATATTTGTAATGTGTTTTGATCAAATCATTCTCCTTTAGTTCCTCCCCTATAACATTCACCACATTTGCCTCCCATCTTGCTGTACACTTTTTATAATCCCAGAGTCCACTTAACAGTGCCAATACAAGTATGGATATAGGACCACCTACTACATAGCAAGGCAAATTTTTAGGGCCTGTGTCCCTATAAAAACTCTCTCCACCTTTGTAAGCAGCCATCAATTTTGTCATTAGCACCTCTACTAGGAGTGAAACACCTTATACCCTCCCCCATCTATGCTGTGGATTTGACTGACTGATGTGTACACTGTTGCCACCAGTGTGAGTTCACATGTGAAAAGACCCTAGTATGTTCAGCAAATACTGTATTCTGTAGACACCCACCTCCTCTGACTGTTATAGTATTTCTGACTCTACTTTCTCCATGATCTTTAAGCCTTTGAAAAAGGTGGCACAATACACATTTAAAACTTTGCACTACACAGTCTCTTATTTTCTGCACATTAATCAGTTCTGGATTTGTGTTCATTACCATCTACTTCAGAAAAGAAGCTTCTTTGGTGAAGATAGAGAAAAGCCTTAATCCATAGAAAAAATGTAAGAAATTCAGAGGTGGTTCAATAATATTACCATTTAGAACAATAATAATAGGTATCCTCTAGGACCATAAACTAGCCATCTATGGGTTTTGTTACAGTTAATAACACTAGGCTTGGGTTCCCTCTTGTCAAATGGACTTTAAATACAATCAGAAACTGGATGGTTACTCTAAATCTTTCATGTCATCACTGCAATAGTAAGCATACATTGTCAGAGCAGTAATTATTGTAGCTTTGCAGGCCTCACAGCTAGGTAAAACTCCTCTAGTAGCAAGCACAGAACCTTCCATCATTATGAAAACTAGTTAGTAGAAATGAAATGTCCATGCCAATAGAATCACATTCTATGACACAAATATATATTGTTCTTGGCAATAAAGCCTCACCATCAAGATCTGGAAGCAATAATAATATGTTGTAATGTTTGGGTGATCTCAGGGGCTGCACCGACTGTATTAGTCATAGTTTTCTAGAGTAACTATATATATTTTTCCATGCAACATATATATATATATATATATATATATATATATATATGTATGTATATGTATGTATATATATTAGACAGACAGATAGATAGAAAGAGAATTTGATTGAATGACTTATATGCTGTGGTCCATCTAATCCATCAATGACTTCATATGAGCTGAAAGCCATTACTCAGTCCACAAAGTTGGGAGTCTTTTTCAATATATGTTGAAATACCAAAGAAGCAGGCTTTAATACCACTTAAGTACTGAATTTACTAGTAAGGTGAAAACAAACATGCAGAGAGAAAAGCTTCTTTCTTCCCTGTCCTTATAGAGGCTGGCAGCCTCTATAAAGGTCTAGAATAAAGGTTTATAAGTTTTCCTACATCAAATATACAGATCAAAGATCCACAAATAGACTTTACCAGTTAAGCAGAAATATCTCATATTTTTTTGGATTTTAGTTAGTTTCATATGTAGTCATATTAAAAAGTCCAACATCAATTTCCTTCCTTACCTAGTCTTGTGATGCTATCTGAGTCACATTCGGTAACCAAGGGGGTGCTAAAACCAATTTTTTGGACTCTTTCCATTTATGTTGCCATAAAGATAGTATGATAGAAAGTACCATGGTTCCATCATACTCAGGTCAAGAAAACAAAACCCATGGATGATGACACCAAACAGACTGTCCCTGGACTAATGTACCCATTAAAATTAAGGTTTCATTGGGCATGGGCCCTCCCACTCCATGAGCTATAACTACTCTTTTTCATCATCACACTTTTTCTCCCATTATCTTTGTGTTCCACTTGTCCAGTTAGGACAACATACTATCAGCAGTTGAGGCAAGGACATTTTCTTGCCCAGTGGCTTACTTTTGCCACAAAGAAAGTAAACTCCATGTGGCATTCCTTCGATATTCCATTATCTTTTCTGAAATAAATTGGTGCTGCAAGGAGCAGACATGTCTCATTGTCATAAAAAGAAGAACCTAGGTTATTAAAACATCTTAAATTCCATATTCTGCAGATCTCTGAAGTATTTGAAGATGATCTACCTATCTAAAATATATATTTGTTTGACCTTGAAAACATACTTAATGTGACTACAAGTTCTATTATGGCAGGTGATTAACTACTAACCTGAATTTCCTTATTATCATAAGAAGTTGACAATAACAGTTTTCAAGGACTAGAAATTTGAATTACATAGTTAAATGAGTTATATAGGTTTAACTCCTTGAACAAGAGCAGAAATGTATATACAGTATGTTCTAACAAAATTAATCTCCATATAAAATTTGTATACAATATACAAAAGTCCAATTGAATCTAAAACATTTAAAACTGGTAGCTGCTTTTTTTAAAAAATAGATTCAACTATCTACCTTTTTGTCTTATCATATCTATATCCTCCATTTTTTCTTTTCAGAATAAATTCAATAATCTACCTTTTTTCTATCATATCCACATCCCCATTTTTGTTTCAAAACAAGAGTCTTGAATCTAAATTCATTTGTTTAGATTTTTTCCTGACTATTATCAGTAATAACTTTCAACTAACACCCTAAACAATGACAAGTATCTATAATCCATCGAATGACCAAATACCACCTATCCCACCTCTTGGCAATGTGAATGTTGTATTCTTAAATTTACTTACTGACATCTGGGAAAGGGGATCCTGAAAAGAAAAATTTGGGTTAATTGTCATGTTCTGGTAGAGGTAACTGTATCATTTTTTTATTGTCCAGTCTATTCATAATGGGAAGGTACAGGGTTTGCATCAAATCCTGGCTAGAGTAGTCTGTTAGGCTGGATCATCTCAGCAAGTGGTGCGGGAAAATTGTCTGTATCCTGTCAATCATGTTATAAATAAATGCTGATTGGCCAGGCAGGAAATATAGGTGGGAAAACCAGACAGGAAGTAGAAATGATGTAATGAGAACAGGAGAATTCTGGGAAGGAGGAAGTTGATTCCTCCTACTCCTGACCAGACCACTGAAGCAGCAGGATGTGATCTGCCTCACTGAAAAAGGTACTGAGCCACATGGCTAACATAGATCAGAAAAATGGGTTAATCAAGATGTGAGAGTTAGCCAGTGAGATGCTAGAGCTAATGGGCCAATCAGCTTATAATTTATGGAGACCTATGTGTGATTTTCTTTGGAGCTAAACAGTTGTGGGGTATCTGGTAGGAGGACAAAAACCCCAACAACAAACAAGCCAGGCCCCCATCCATGTTATAAGCAAGTCACCTCAAAATTATTCTGAACAGTTTGTAGTTCAAAGCTTGTCCTCATGTAATATTTTTCAGCTTAGTGCTATTATCATAGTCTTGGAGGAGTCGTCATGTGGGGCCCCGTCCTCCTTATGGTGACTTAAAAGTTACTATTAGGCATGCTCATGGTTCATTGAAAAAAACTGATAGAGACTCAAACCCAGAATAATGTACAGGAAGGTAGATGAAATCTTCTTCTAGAATTAGTTAGTACTCTACATGACCATTAATATGACAAAAGTTTAATCTATCTATCTATCTATCTATCTATCTATCTATCTATCTATCTATCTATCATCTATCTATCTATTATGGATTAATCTTAAAAATCTTATGGGAGCACTGAGCTGAGCCCCCCCAAAGTCCAGTTGAAGAGTGGGAGGAATGAGAATATGAGAAAAGAGGTCAAAACCATGATTTCAACACCCACTGAAACGAAACAGTTTACCTGAGATAATGGGAACTCAGCAATTATATCAGGACATGGACAAAAAAACATAGGACAAAACTAGACCCTCTGAATGTAGGTGACAGTTGTATGGCTGGGACAGACTGCAAGGCCACGGGCAGTTGCACCAGGATATATCCTACTGATTGTACTGGCTTTTTGGGAATCCATTCTCTTTGGATAGATACCTTGCTCAGCCCAGATATAGCAGGGTGGGCCTTGGACTTTCCCCAAAGGAATGGGACTTACCCTCTCTGATGTGTGGATGGGAGTGTGGTGGGGGGTTAGATGGAGGGAATGGATGAGGGAGGGTGTGGGAACTGGGATTCATATGTAAAATGAGAAAAGATAGTATGTTTTATTTTTAAAAAATTATTTAAATTAAAAAAGAAAAAGAAAAGCAGCCAAAGGGTCAATATAAAACCAAAGTATTATGAGATTAATATCAATAAAATAGCCCTTAAATTTTTTATTTTTCTTTTGTCCCATATTATGGCTCTTCTGACATGAGACAGAGATTTTTGAATTTCACTTTAATAAGCATTTTTGGTTTTAGTGAAGGAGAGAACCACACTCCAACTCCAAAACCAGCTTTAATCTTTAATTGGATTGAACTACAAAAAGACTATTTGCATTATATATCTATAGAGAACATCAGAAACAAACATTTGGCAAGATTTATGAAATTTTATCTTGTTGGAAATGTGACATACCAATTTACTCTTTTTCTTGAGATATTTTTTTTCTGAATGATTTGTTCTTTTGCTTCAGATATCTCCTTTGTCCAGTAGTCTTCAAATTCCTTAGCTGGATAGCTTTATTCTCCTGAAAAGATAGGAACAAAACCCTTCCCCGACCCAATTTTTGGCAGATTTTCTTTTGGCAAATTATGTCTGATCAAATGAAAAGCATTTGTTTAGTTTTATAGGTTAGTTTAGATTAAAAGGCCATAATGTTTGATGAACTATCATCTCTTCTAATTAAGATGTTTCTTACTCAAATTGAATCCTTCTCAAATTTGATGATGTCC
>NW_004949194.1:547144-548900 GCF_000317375.1 Microtus ochrogaster
ATGTAGTTTTTCCCAGAACTGTTCGTTCCCCTCCTAGGCCTGGTGTCTGACCACAGATATCCTGTTTGAAAGCCTAGGAGTACTGACTTTACCTTGAACTTACATTTGTTTGTGTGAAGGCTTTGCAAAATGGCATTACAGCAGCTAAGCTGGGGCCTTTCAAGGCCAGTACATTTTTAAAATATATAGGCTGATTTAGTTCCGTAGTTTTTTCTACCATCTGATGGCTTCTCCACAGTTGTCCTTCGTTTCTCATTAGCATTTAGAAAATTCAAAGTTAATAAAGCATCATGCTATTGATTTCTGTGGGTCTTTACCATCTTTTTCTGTTTATTTAACATATCCTTTAGAATTAGATTTGATCATTTTATAACTACCTGTCCTGTAGGATTGTATGATATACCTGTAATATGCTTTATATTATAATAAGCAAAAAAACCTTTTATTTCTTAGAGACATATTTAGAGTATTGTCTGTCTTTATTTGTGCAGGTATACCCATGATGGCCATAACTTATAACAAATGTGTGATCCCCGAATCAGCCTTTTCCAAACTCAAAGCAGTTGCCCATTGAAAAATGGTGTGGTGTACATAATTAAGTTTTCCAAATTCTACAAAATAGAACACATATATCTGCCAGATTTCATTACTTTGATTACTCTTTGGATTATTGCAGGTAGTGATGTTTAGTTAAAGAACAAGTAGAACATTTCATCATAATTTACTTAGCTTGTTGTCATGAAATGGAAAAGTCCATTTTTAAACCTTTGCTATTGACATGACTTTACTGAAATTTTCTGATTTATACCCTGCCTTTCCTGATTTATTTGCATCTGTATAGAATGTAGGGGGTCCAGTTATTGGTGTATCCTGTACAATGTGAGGAAGTATCTAATTAGCTTTTTTTATAAGCTGAATTCTCTAATATTTGGGATAGTTGTTGTTAATCTCTCCCAAAAAAATTATTACAAGCTTTTTGCCAGGGTATACTTTCTTCCCATAATTTGTTAATTTCATCATTAGTAAAAGGTACTATAATTTCTGCTGGATCTATTCCTGCTAGTTGATAAAAATCTCAATTTTCTTTTATAATTAATTCTTAGAACTTTCCCACTCAATTTATGTAGTATAAACATCCATTCTAAGACAATATCTTCCCTATGTATTAAAATTCATGTAGGAGAATGTTTGAAGGGTAATATGCCCAGAATGCAGTCAATATTTAGATCTGCACAATCAACATGTGTCTTCTGTAATTTCTCTTTATTCAAAGCCAATTCTCTCTCAGTTCCTGCTGATAATTCCTTGGGGCTATTTAAGTCCTTGTCACCATCTAAGGTTTTATTTAAATCAATCAGCTCATCAGGTTTAATCCCAGCACTGGACTGTAGCCGGAAAATGTCTGACTCTTTCATAAGAATTTTAGTGACTGCAATGGACCATCTAGAAGGAGGACATCTGGAGGTCATGGGATCAAGTGATTTTGAAATACAGGCAGTAGTCTTTTCCCAGAGATCCAGGGCTTGGGACCAGATCCCTTTCAAATGTTCTTTCTTTCATAGGTGTAATAATGGAAGGGCTTATGACCTCAGGGAGAGTTAAGGCAGGGGTCTGTACAAAACCCTCTTCATTCTCTTTTCTGGCCTTCCCTCTTCTCCAGTTGTTTTTAAATCAGAGTACTCATAACTATATCATGACATTGTTTATATTGTACTATCACTGAGTTTGTTATTGCTTAGACTCTTTTTTTTTTTTT
>NW_004949194.1:549040-550012 GCF_000317375.1 Microtus ochrogaster
AGACTCTTACACTTAAAATATTATAGATTAGAAAATGGAAGTTTGCACATCACAAAAGTCTTATTAATTGAAAGGGCATATGAGACATAGAATTCTATGATCTGGATGAAGGCAAGAAAAAGTCAGGTATTCCATGGTCTGTCCATGCAGAGTCAAATTTCATGTATCTTCATTGGGACATGTCTTCATGAAGTTGTAGTGTTAGAATGCTCTAAAGGTTGTGTTCTGGACTTGTGGCTTCAAAATATCACCCACTTTACACTTCAAAAAGCCTGGACTTATGGCTTCAAAATATCACCCATTTTACACTTCAAAAAGCCCATATGAAGCAATGAATAATTTCTGCCTCTAACTTTCTGAAAGAACTTAGACTAACTGGATTGTGTTGGTTTGAATGAGAATGACTTCCAGAGGCTCAGGATTTTACATACTGGGTCTCTAGTTTTGGGAACTATTTGGAAAGAATTGTGTGGTCTGATCTTGTTGGACAAGGTGTCACTGTGGTGAGTTTTGACATTTCAAAGGACTGGTGCAATTCCCAGTGTGCCTCTCTGCCTCTTGCTTGTGGATCATGGTGTACAGTTTCAGCTCTTCCTGCCACTGTGTCTTTGCTCTGCCATCATGGTCTCTATGCTTCTGAGACTGTAAGTTCAATTAAACTCTTTCTTTTTCAGTTGCCTTGGTCATGGTGTTTTTTTTTCACAGCAATAATAAGACAAGAGCTATCACACCCCTTGCAACATAGGTGTTATCCAATCCAAAAGATGTGGGAATCAAATACTCCTGGTTACAACCTCTAACATTGACAAAAAAAATGTAAGTGATGGAGGCAGAGGACATACCCAGTATTTTTTAGATTTCACTCATCAAAGTCATCCCAAACATCCTTTTTCCCCAAGTTCCCTCCATCCTCCCCTTCTCCCTTTTCTATCCCCATTTCCCCTTACCCCCATCCCATCCCACCCCCAAGAT
>NW_004949194.1:551527-560422 GCF_000317375.1 Microtus ochrogaster
TTTTTTTTTCCTTTTTTCAATAAAAAAAAGTCATCCCAAAGCCTATAGTGTGGTAATATCATATGGATAGAAACACTTTTATATTCTCATTATAGGTGCTGGGAATCTTTATTGTTCTTTTCCATAAGAGCATGCTCACACTTCACATGTAGAAAGAACTCTGCATGCCTACATCATTTATAAGTCAACACTTACACAATATTGGTGATTTGTAATTTATTCTAAGTGGTGCTGTGGAAAGCATGCAAGGCTCAACAGCTTCAGATATAACTGAACCCAGCTACAAAGGAAGTAGAGAACAATAAGGAAGAACTGGAAATGATGACAGAATACAGCCATCAAAAGTATGAATTTCAGGGAGACATGGGATCTGATTACATAACCATGATATTAGGAACTCTTACTGCTGACGAAAAGTATAGATTTAAGCAACCCATATGCAGTTTAGTATAGAGGTTTCTGATATTACTAAAATTCCATATCACAACAAAGAGTCCATATCACTGTTTTGTGTAGACTCAAAGTTTTGTGAGAGTCACTACAGAGACACTTTCATATCCACCTTTACTCTTAAACCATTCACAATAGCTGAACAATAGAATCCATTTCAATGACAGCCAATGCATGAACTGAAGAAGACAATGTAGTGTATGTATACAAGGAAATTGTTTTCATCAACAAAGCCAAATGAAGCCATGACATTTACATAAAAATAAAAGAACTGAAAATGATCCTATTAATTGATGTAACACAGATTCAGAAAGACAAATACCATGAAATTTTCTCATATGTAGATCCTAGGCTTTAAAGTTTGTAAATGTGGGGTGGGTAATGTCCTGAAACTAGAAAGAGGATTATGAGGCAGGATAAAAGAGGTTTGAAGGAAGGGAGAGACAGTTCTAAATAGATGGCCTAGTGGTCTTCCATTAGACAAGTGTTCAGTTCCCAGTACCTACTGGGTGTCTCATAACTGTCCATAATTTCAGTACTGGTGAATCCAAAATCCTCTTCTGATGTTGGTAGGCACCAGGCACATATATGGTGTATATAAATACATGTAGACAAACACTTAAATTTTTAAGAAATGGAAAAGAGAAAAGAATACAAGTAACTTAAAAGTAGAGTGAAAACTTTTGAGGAAAGGAAGGCTGGTAAAAGAAGCAGCATTAGTAAAGGGACATGAAGCAGAAAAATATTTTCTTAAGTACATATAAAAATATCATAATGATTGAGGGACATTTAGGTTCTTTCCAGGTTCTGGCTGTGACAAACAATGCTGCTATGAACATAGTTGAGCACATGTTCCTGTGGTATAATTGAGCATCCTTTGAGTATATACACAAAAGTGGTATTGCTGGGTTCTGAGGTAGGTTGTTTCCTAATTTTCTGAGAAATTGCCACACTGATATCAAAAACAGCTTTACCAGTTTGCACTCCACTAGCAATGCAGGAGTGTTACCTTTACCCCACATTCTCTCGAGCATAAGTTGTCATAAGTGTTTTTGATCTTGGCCATTCTTACAAGTAAGATGAAATCTCAGGCTTGTTTTGATTTGCATTTCTCTTATGGCTAAGGATGCTGAGCATTTCCTTAAGCCATTTTAGATTCCTCTGTTGAGAGTTCTTTGTTTAAGTCTGTACTCCATCCTTTATTTCATTATTTGGTCTTTGATGACCAATTTCTTGAGTTCTTAACATATTTTGGAGATCAACTCTTTGTCTGATGTTTGGTGAAGATCTTTTCCCATTCTATAGTCTGTCATTTAAGGAAAATGTGGTACATTTAAACAATGGAGTACTACACAGCAGAAAAAGTGACATCTTGAGATTTACTGGCAAATGGATGGTTCTAGAAAACATCATATTGAGTGAGGTAACTCAGACCCAGAAAGACAAACATCATATTTACTCACTCATAAGTGGTTTTTAGACATACAACAAAGAAAACCAGCCTACAATCCAAAATTTCAGAGTACCTAGACAATAATGAGAACACTAAAAGAGACATACATGGATCTAATCTTCATGGGAAATAGAAAAAGACAAATTCTCCTGAGTAAACTGGGAGCAGGGGGACCATGGGAGAGGGTTGAAGAGGAGGAGGGAGGAGAGGAAGAGGGCAGAGAAAATGTATAGCTCAATAAAATCAATAAAAAAGTTAAAAAAGAAATGTTAGCTATTAAGTCGAATAATAAATTTACAGTAATTCAAAAGCTTGGTAAGTAGAAAACCCCACTTCTCCCTTCCCCGATTCTTGTGGCTTTTCATCCTTCCCAGTGATTTCTTAGGTAACCTCAGAGCAAACATAGTTAACTGTCTTTATATCTGTATCGCCCTTGGGTCATCATTCCTGTGAGGGCAGCTAGTAAATAAAATGTATGCCTGAATTGTTTGGTACATAATAAATACTTGAAATGGTAAAAAAAAAAACCTCATAATGAATTCAATTGTTTGCATGGTAAATTAAAAGAAAGTCTACCTCTCAAAGGTAAAATGATGTGCAAGTAGTGTTTCTTTATGCAGAATGAGCTAAATTAAAATATTTGGCTTTCAGAGGCCCACATTTAAACCATTGCATTAGCTAATCAGAAAGGATCACATTATTATTCAAAGGCCATTGTGTCATACAGTGTACATAAAATAATTATGTTTATAAAATTCATTATCAGACCAGATTCTTACCTCTTACTTACCATCAAGACTCTGAAGCTCACTACATTTTTTTTATGAGTTCCCCAAGTGAAAAATCTTCAAATTTTTCTTGGGGCAATACCATCTACTGCAAATAAAGAGAGGACATGAACTGTGACCTCAACAAATGTGTATAAAATGTCTGGGTTAGAAAAGGACTGGTGAGGGAGGGTTACTATGAAGGTGTGATGCCTGTGTGTATACTCTTATTCTAATTTACATGTTATTCAAATACAGATAAAACTATGACAATACTCTATCAAAGCATATCACATTTTCTTTTCCAGGAGGTTCTGTCTTTATCTCTTATGCCTAATATGGTGCCACAGCTCTGCACATCTGGGAGCATCTTTTAGTCACATCCAACAAAAGTACAAAACTTCATACTAAGAATTCAAAAGCTATTGCGTGTTAGTTCAGATTATGATTATTGTGTAAATAACTCATCTTTTATCATTTGTTCTCTAACATCTGCTGGCTCACTTGTTGACATGCCTTTTTATATTTTAAAAGGTTAATCTGGTGTTTTATTTCCTGCTGTGAAGAGACATAATGATTAAAGGAACTTTAAAAAGACAGTCATTAGTTGGGCTATAGTTGCAGACGGTTAGAGGCCATGACTTTTGTGGTAGGGATCATGGTAGCAGACAAACACGGTGTTGGGACAACAGTTGAAGGCTCAGATCTTATGTATTTGCACCAAGCATACAAAGAGAACAAACTGGGAATGGCATGGGCTTTGAAACCTCAACTGTGGAAGTACTATCTGTGACTATTTAGTGAACATATTTCTTTTTTTTGTTATTGTTGTTTTTTATTGAGAAAAGGAAAAAAAGTATCCACCTCCTCCCAGCCTCCTATTTCCCTTCCCCTCCTCCCACCCTTCTCCCCCTCCCCCAAATTCTCTCCCCCTCCCTCTCCAGTCCATAGAGCAATCAGGATTCCCTGCCCTGTGGAAAGTCCAAGGTCCGCCCCCCTCCGTCCATGTCTAGGAAGGTGAACAACCAAACTGGCTAGGCTCCCACAAAGCCAGAACATGAAGTAGGGTCAAAACCCCGTGCCATTGTCCTTGGCTTCTCATCAGCCCTCATTGTTCGCCATGTTCAGAGAGTCCGGTTTTATCCCATGCTTTTTCAGTCACATTCCAGCTGGCCTTGGTGAGCTCCCAATAGATCAACTCCATTGTCTCAGTGGGTGGGTGCACCCCTCGTGGTCCTGACTTCCTTGCTCATCTTCTCCCTCCTTCCGCTCCTCATTGGGACCTTGGGAGCTCAGACCAGTGCTCCAGTGTGGGTCTCTGTCTCTATCTCCATCCATCACCAGATGAAGGTTCTAAGGTGGTATGTAAGATATTCGTCAGTATTGCTATAGGATAGGGTCATATCAGGTTGCCTATCCTCAGTTGCCCAAGGGACTAACTGGGGACATCACCATGGGCTCCTGGGAGCCACTCTAGGGTCAAGTCTCTTGCCAACCCTAAAATGGTTCCCTTAACTAAGAATTATGGTTCGGTGCTCCCCTGTCCAACCTTCCTTTATCCCAATCCTCCTGTTTCCCCAAGTTCCCCCCTCCTTCCCTTCTAGCTTTTCTCTCCCCATCTCCCCTTATCCCCATCCCACCCACCCCCAAGATCCCAATTTTCTCCCCGGCAATTTTGTCTGCTTCCCATAGCCAAGAGGATTACTATATGTTTTTCCTTGGGTTCACCTTCTTATTTAGTTTCTTTAGGTTCACCATTTATAGTCTCCATGACCCTTATTTATGGCTAGAAACCAATTATGAGTGAGTACATCCCATGTTCATCTGTGAACATATTTCTAAATGCCAAGATCTCTCACCTGGAGAAGCAGTTACTGGTACTAGTAACCATGCCTCCGGTTTCCCACCCATTCCCTGATTCCTGATGTGATACATGCTTCCTTAGACACCTCTAAGAAGGGACTCCCATTCCTGCCTTATGGCCCTGAATTTTCCTTAAAGCTCCTCATGCCTTTGTATGTTTGTCTTTCTGTCTGTCTATGACATTTATAGCTCTTTTTAACAAACTTCTGACCTCCAACAATCTCAGTTTCCCTTTAAAATCCATATTGGAGACCTTTCTTAAATACTATTTTTAAAATCTCAAAAAGAACATTTATAATTAAAACTTTCAGTTGAATGAAAACTCAAGAAATTGTTGCTGTAATATGGACTATATGTATAGAATATTGCAAGAATGAGTTGTTGTCAAGTTTGGCTTTAAGAGACAAAGTTATGCAGCACATGGCAGTGCATAACTTTAATACCAGTACTCAGGAAGTAGAGTCACACAGATTTCTGTGAGTTTGAGACCAACTGAGTCCACAAAGTAAGGTCCAGCATAGTCAAGGCTGTTACACAGAGAAATTCTGCCTCAAAAAAAAACATTAAGAGAGAGAAGAAGAAGAGAGATAAAAAGTTCTGCTATAATCCACATGAATAACATAAGCTAGAGTCACCTAAAGGGGAAACCTCAATTAAGAAAATGCTTCCATTATCTGGGTGATGATAGCACACACCTTTATTCCAAGCTCTCAGGATATATAAGCTAGAAGATATCTGTGAGTTCAAGAGAATCTAGGTCCACAGAACTAGTTCTAGAACAACTAGGGCTACACAAGGAAACGATGTCTTGAAAACAAAACAAAAAAAGAATAAAAATAAGAAAAAGCCCCCATAATATTGGGTCACAGGAAAGCCTGAAGGGCATTTTCTTAATTAGCAGTTGATGGGGAAGCAACAATCCCATTGTGGTCGGGGCCATCCTTTGAGTGTTAGTCCTGTGTTCTATAAGAAAGCAGACTGAGCAGGTGATGATCAGCAAGTCAGTAAGCAGAACACAGCCCCTGCATCAGCCTCTGCCTCAAAGCTCCTGCCTTGTTTGAGTTCCTGTCCTGATTTCCATTGGTGATGAACACTGATATGAAACTATAAAGCAAATGAAACCTTTCCTGCCCTACTGAATTTTGGATAGTGTGTTTCATCACTGCAATAGAAACCCTATTTTTTGGAAACAGTGCTTATGCTTGTTTGTGTTACATCATGTTATACTAGGGAATATATATGTAGATATTTATTACCAAATATATCTTAGTTGGAAAGCTGAGGGTGTTGTGATGTGACTCATCCAATGATAAGCTCATTTATGTCATTCTTTCCAATATCTTATCTTCATCTCATTTATAGCCTACAGAGATGACAGCAGAAATCATTATGTTAGGTAAGTAAAATACTTAGATCATTATCATTCATTTTGTCTCCAGTGAAGCTTCTGTTTTATTAAGCATGATCTTGACAGGAAGTGAAGAAGTAAAAATTATTGGATACTAATGCATAAAAATAAATGAAATAAATAAAATAAAGGTTTCTGTACTTTATTTTTAATAAAATGTAAAAAAAAATCATACCTTTATCGTTGTCTGTGATTTTGGAGTACAATACAATGTTATGATTAATTAATACAAATGAGGCAGTTTTAAAAATTGTATAAATCACATCAAACATGTGCCATTTTGTAAGGAAGACATTTAAGACATTAAGACTCAGTGATTAGGAAGTATATGCTATAAGTTATAATATTTGTTTTGAATAATCTATATACTGAGAGATAATCAAGTCATAGAAATTTAAAATGTGACTTCTTGAATTTCTTAATATTGAAGATGCTTATGAAAATCCCGGGTCACCAGCAATCAAACAGAAACTCATAAAAGAAGAGGCACTAGTTTGGAAGAGAAAGGTAAACAGAAATGAAACAAAAATAAAAGGGTAAAAAGTGCTCAATACGATCAGCCTTGTTTTATGAGGGCTAGCAAGAGGGCTCAGCAGGCAAGGACAACTGCTTCCAAACCTATCACATTGAGTCCTATCACAGGGAAGAGAAAACTGACACCAGCAAATTGTCCTCTGCTACTTTCTATATGCTGCGTGTCCATGTCTACACATGTAAAAAAGTCTTAAACCAGATAATTCGCACCAGTCTTTGTTTTCTTGGTCCCTTTTCAATAACTACTTTGCTACCAATGCTATCTGGGCCTTCAGTTTTCAGTACAATTGCATGAATGGCTGTGGTTCTGCATCTTAAAGTGTGTAGCCAATTATGTGGAACAAAGTATTTATTAAGTCAAAATAATGGTTCTTAAGCCCAACCACATCTTTTTAGAGCAGAATGAGTGCAGAGTGCACAATTTGACTCATTCACTAAGAGTAGTGCAGAATTTAACAGAACCCCAAACATTAACATAACTGACTCCATGATGGAAGTATCATTTTAGCCCTAAAACTCAGTATATAGACAGGACCACCTGTCAAAATGAAAACAAAGGCCTTATCCATTAAAGTTCATAGTTCTGGGAAGGCCTCTAAGTGTACTAACCTTGCTTTTGACTTCTGTAGCTCTAATGCTGGATAACTGTTCTTGCTAACTGAAGTGTGTCAACCTAGAATATGAGTTTTAGGCCTAAAATTTCATCCTGAGAAAGGATCAGTGCTACACAGAAATCTTGAACAAACACCCAGTGCAATTGCCATCCAGCTAATATTTATATTGGCTTAGACCAATATCCAAGTAGTCTCTCATAGATACCCCACAAGAGTGTGAGAATTCTGTCCATATATACCATGTATTTTGATAGCAAAATACTCCCATTTCTCTCCTCCAATATCCTCTAAACTCTCTCTCTCTCTCTCTCTCTCTCTCTCTCTCTCTCTCTCTCTCTCTCTCTCTCTGTGGGGTGTGTGTGTGTGTGTGTGTGTGTGTGTGTGTGTGTGTGTATCCTTAGTGAATCAGAGGTCTGAATGTCTGCAAGACTCAGAGGCAGGGCCACTTGGGAAGAGTAGTCTGAGGCTCCCAAGACCCTGCATATATGAAGTCCCTAAAGTAGCTGTGTGACATAAAAGATCCTTCCTCAACATCCTGATCACACACATTCCTCTGTGTTGCTCTTTCCTATTATAACCCCTGATTACATCCTACTCATCTTCATGACTTGAACCTTATCTAACTGGTCCCTTTTCATTCTGTAGCTCTCAGGTTAAATGCTACTCCTTTTTGTGGAATACTTTTAGGAAACTGAAGAGGTCAGTCAGATCCTATTCTTATTTCCTTCTTCTCCCACTCCTTAGACTTGGGCAGGATTGTTTCCTGACAGAGTCCTCAGAGATGGGTAACAAAGAGCAACTTAAATACTCACCCAGAACTTTCAACTTAGCAACAAATTTCAGGCACCCAAAAAATACTGAGGATAGTAGAAGACTATCAGTCAGACAGTAATATTATGGGGTCTTTGACTGCAAATCTGACATCCCTTTTGGGTTCTTGCTCTGGATAATGCACTATCGGCATGCTATTACTATCTTTCATATATATATATATATATATATATAAAATTTATTTTCTGTCACAATTCTTAGTCAATGGGGATAGCTTCATCTTTCTAAAAGTAAGGGGAACATCTGCTGTGACACAAGCTAGTTTGCATTTGAACTTGTGATCCAGTACAGGTTTGGACTTCTCTGACCTATATGGCCCATTCTAAAACCCATTTCCAAGAGTCATACCTAGTTGTTCTCCTGCCTTAAGATCAACATATTCTAGAGATAGTTGAAGAAATGTTCTCTCTTGTTTTCTTGGGGAAAGGATATAAAAAGCAGACCCAAAAATAAGGACCTATGATACCTTATCTGAGAATCCCAACCCTGACTCAAAAGAATATCTCTAAATACACATATAGCTGTAATCTTAGTGTATCTAACCCATATACAGCTTAGTGAGAACCTAGTCCCTCACAAATGCCACAATAAAGATCAATTATAGTAGTCTCATGTTTCTGGTTAGATCTGACCCGGTAAGTGAACACACCTACTCAATCAGTACCTGTATCAACTATGTTGTCTTTCAAGGAAACCAAATGTCTCTGGAGAAGGGTAGGGTAGATATCATACAGGAAAAGTCTTCACAAGATCAACACTGGGGACATGCAACTTAGTTAATGTCTTAGTTGCTTGTGATGAGGATACAGACTCTTTCTACATGAGGTAATTGAAGTCAGAAATAAGGAAGTCCTGTTCATTACAGCCCAGGCACCAGAAAAATTTACTATTTAACTTTCCTTGAAGCTGACAGAATAATTTACTATTTAACTTTCCCTGAAGCTGACAGAATAATTTACTATTTAACTTTCCTTG
>NW_004949194.1:560522-565888 GCF_000317375.1 Microtus ochrogaster
TGAAGCTGACAGAATAATTTACTATTTAACTTTCCTTGAAGCTGACAGAATAATTTACTATTTAACTTTCCTTGAAGCTGACAGCATAATTGCCTAAGGAGAGCCAAGACTGGGCTCACTTCAGCAGAGAACTGTCACCTTCTTTTTGAGGCCCTGTGTTCCCATGGAACTTGTCCTAGATGCATATTCTTTGCTCTGCCCTATGCCCAAGTTCCCAGGTATCAGACCTTGGACATGTGTGCCTTGGACTCTGCACACTCATCCTTATCCTGGATGTTCCTACTCTTGATTTCTGCCAGAATTCTCAGGATTTCAATCTTCCTTGACCAGATCTCATCACCTATGTGTCCCTTGATAGTGAATCCTCCAGGCTCAACCCTGGGGTTGTTCCCATCATAACACAAAAAGAGTGTATCAGTAATGTGTCTCATGAACAGGAAATTGTGTTACTGGACCCATCCAGACATAAGGCAGTGATGTCTTAGGCAGAATATGAGTTCTTGAAAGAAGAGGAAACAAAGAACATGCCTGCCAGTTTTACAGTTTCTAATAGTTACCTCTGCCTACAGATATTGAAATCAGTATGTTTTGTACTGACATGTCTTATGAGTGGGAGAAACTACATACAACATTCTGATGTGAAATGAGAGATATAGTGTGATGACAAGAGAAAGTAATTAGGGTAGAAAATTGAAGAAGGAGATATGTAATGGGAAATTGAGAGAACAGTTCTTTACGTGGACAGAAACAGATATAGATATTACAAGCAGACACATAGACAACTGAAGCTCTGTGGAACTATACTGACCCATCTCCACCCTGAGTATCAGAGGCAATTGGCTGCTGTATTGAATGCTGAACAAAAGGAATGAGAAAAAACTCAGTTGGAAGAAGAGAAACTAAAATACTTGAATTCTAGGCTAACTTCAGCAGACTTCTTGAAGGAAGAAAAACTAAAGATAATTCTTGTCTATCAGAAGTAAGAGTGGGGAAATTCAGGCAATAGGCAAAGGACTAAGAGTAACAGAGTATAGAAGTCTCTTTCTTCCTCCTACTGAGCCTTCTGGAACCTGCTGGGTTCGATGACAAGCACCTTGGAATGATAGGAAGCTTAGTCCTGGGAAGGCCTATCCTAGACTTCTGAGTATCTCAGGACTCACAAAATCAGCAGGCTCCTTGAGTAGAACTAACATCTACTTGTACCTGTGCCCAAGCAGCAAGTCCTTCCAGACCAGCAGAATTGTGCCTATAACAAGGGACAGTAACCACTATGAAGGGACCAGAATTGAATCACCTATCCAGTCAGTCAAGTACAAGGTCACACATTCAATAATATTTGGTTAGTAAAAATTGACCTTGATTGGGAAGAGGATACAAAGACTGGTGGAAAGGAAAATGAATCTAGTAAGAACTGGGAGAAAAAGGACAAATATGATCAAATACGACAAAATTCTCAAGTAACAATAACAATAAACGCAAGCTGAAACAAATCGAGTATGTGTGACAATTGGCATAAAAGGGAAAACAAATTGAAATTTTTTCAGGCAGAGGAAACTGTAATTCACAAGGCAACCAGGTGATTCAGAGAAAAGGAGGACAGATAAAAGAGCAAACTCATGAGTTGAAGTGGGCAAATGCTGAGGACAAATAATGATGATTTTAATATTCTGTGTAAATTAATATTATGGCCAACAAAAAATCTTTGAAAATAGAAAAGTGAATATTTGAAATTTGCTGACAAATGGATGGATCTAGAAAACATCATATTTTGTGAGGTAGCCCACACCCAGAAAGACAAATATAATATGCACTCACTTAGAAGTGGCTTTTAGACATAAAGCAAAGAAAAACCAGCCAGAAATTCATAACCCCAGAGAACCTAGACAGCAATGAGGACCCTAAGAGAGACATATATGAATTTAATTTACATGGGAAATAGAAAAAAAACAAAATCTCCGGAGTAAATTGGGAGCTTGAAGACCATGGGAGACAGTAGAAAGAGAGTAGAGAAAAAGGAAGGGGAGCAAAAAAAAAATATATAGCTCAATAAAAACAATTTAAAAAATAAAATTAAAAAAGTAAACATTTATACTGGGTAAATTAAATTTGTCAGTGTGGTAATAGTTAGGAATTTCAGAGAGTAATAATGGCTAATGAAAATATGCAAAGGTAAATAATAAATTTTTGAATAAAAAATGTGAAAATTTGAAAGTCTCTATAAGTAAAAGACAGAAAAGAGTAAAAATGACATGCTTAGGATGGTCAAGAAAAATATAGAGTAGTAGAAACAAACACAAAATACAAATAATTACAATTACAAAGTAATTGATTAAAATTTTATATAAAAGACAAAGGTTACTACAATTGTTTAAAGAAAAATGAAAGTGAATGATGCTGATTGTTATAGTTGCATTTTAATTTTCTTGTATTTATTTGTTTTAGGGACTATTGAATGCCTGTGTGTGAACACATGGTCAAAAGGACATCAGGTATATTTCTCTGATATTCTTGATTATTCTTTAAAACTACATTTCTTATTGGATCTAAAACTAAGATGGCAACTGGGCATCCCCAGCAATCCTCCTGTCTCTGCCTTCCACACAGCAGTGAGTTTCAGGAACATGTGAGGCCACATTTTGTGTTCTGTGTAGGTGCTGGAATCCTAATTCAGGTCCTCAAGTTGGAGCTCCTGGAAATGGAGTTGCAAGCTATTGTGAGCCACAAAGTGGGTGCTGGAACCAAATTTGGGACCTCTGCAAGAGGAATGAATGAATGCTCTTAACCACTGAACTGTGTCTCTAGCTCCTGGGGTGTCTTTTTGTGACTGACAGGTCACCAATCACAAGAGTAGCATGTTCTACAATGTTAAGCAGGGGAGCAGGAACTCCATTACAACCATATTATACTACCACTGTGTATATGGTTACAGTGAGACTACATGTGATGACTAGCTTTAATTGCCAACTTGACAATCTACAAACAACTGGCAAGAGACTCTCGGGAAGTGTTGTCTGTGTTTGAGTTGGCCTGTGGGTTACGTCTGCAGGGATTGTCTTAACCTAACGGATGCAGGAAGCCCAATTCACTATGGGTAGCACCACAACCTAGGCAAGTGGTCCTGAACTGTATAAGAGTAAAGAAATCAAGCTGAGCACAGGCAAGCAAGTGGACATGGGTGCATGCATTTCTCTCTGCTCTTGACTGTGATTGTGATGTGACCAGCTGTGTTAACTTCCTGCCTCGTTAACTTCTGTGCAATAATGGACTGCAATTTGAAACTATAAGCTGAAAAAAAAAACCTTTCTTTCCCTAGTTGATTTTTGCCAGGGTATTCGATCATAGCAACATAAGGAGAACTAACACACAGGTCTTCCAAATCCTTGCCAATTGATTCCATTTCAAAGAAAACCACCACTTAGTTATTCTAGTACCTAGACTGCAGCAAAGCAAGCAACTCTTTCTATTTTGGGGGTGTGTTTTGTGTAGTCTGAGGCCAAAGTCAATTTTGCTGCTTTAACACTAGGTAGTGCTCTGAACCCAGGTTTGCAAAAATTCTAAAGCTGATATAAAATGAGGTCTTGGTAAGCAGGGAGTTGGAGAGGAGATGGAGAAATTGCAGGTGTCTTGGTCATCCAGGGCTCCATGAGTAATCACTAAAAGAAACAATTTATCTCATGCTCTCCCAGGTTGAGAGAATATGTCAATTTTTACATCTCTCCCCAAACATGAGACAGTGTTTCATCACACAGTGATTATGCTACCATCTATGTCGATTGTGGTCAAATCTGGATGACGATTTACTATAGAGTTCGTTCAACAGTTCTTCACTTCCTTACAATGTCATAATACTCTATTGGGAAGAGAAGATGCCTGTACGACTCTTAAGGAGATAGCTGACTCTTTAAGAAGATGTCACTGTGATTTATCTAACACAAGATGAGGAGGCCTTGGAATCTGACAGGAGGGTGTGACAGAGTTTGACAAAGACTTTCTCCCGAGATTTCTGGCATTAGCACTTTTGTCAGCTCAATAGCAGAAATAGAAATCCAGTGAGTGTGATCAGGAGTCATGTGGGGCAGGCCAGAGTGGACATGCTGGATTCCGGCTTGCTTTCCTTATTGTTACTGTGTGTGTGTGTGTGTGTGTGTGTGTGTGTGTGAGAGAGAGAGAGAGAGAGAGAGAGAGAGAGAGAGAGAGAGAGATCAGATCTCTGTATAATAGAGACTGGCTTCAAATTCCTAATCCTTGTGCCATGGTGGTGGCATGAACATACACACACACACACACACACACACACACACACACATTCACACGCAACTAGAAACATTTTTGGGGGGAACAAGGTTCTCACTGTGTAGCCCTGACTGGTATTTGATGCCAGCATTTAGGAGGCAGAGGCAGTTATATCTCTATGAACTTAAGGCCAGCCTGATCTACTCAATAAGTTCCAGGCCAGCCAGGGGTATACAATGATAGCTTGTTTTAAAACAAGATCAAAAATAAAAGAATATCAAAAATAAAAGAAGAAGCTGGACGGTGGTAGCATGTGTCTTTAATCCCAGCACTCAAGAGGCAGAAGCAAGTGGATCTGTGAGTTTTAGGCCAGCCTGTTCTACAGAACTAGTTCCAGGACAGCCAGGGCTACACAAGAAACCCTTTCTCCTAAATGAAAAACTAAATAAGGAAGGAAGGAAGGAAGGAAGGAAGGAAGGAAGGAAGGAAGGAAGGGAAAGAAAGAAAGAAAGAAAGAAAGAAAGAAAGAAAGAAAGAAAGAAAGAAAGAAAGAAGAGGGAAAAGATGAAGAGGAAGAAGAGGAAGAAAGCAATCAGGCGGGCAGGGGAGTTTATTGGGAAGAACAGGAGTGGGAGAGCAGTAAGAGAGGATACTAAAGAGTAAACTTATTTAATCAATGTACATCACGCAAACGTATTAAATTGTCAAAGAATAAGTAAAATATTAACAACAACAACAACAAATTGAGGAAAGCTCTGGTTCTTGGATCACATTGCAAACTGATGGAGCACTTAGTATCCCTATGTCTGTTAAGAAACTTATGTGACCCAGACGCTCTGCCAGTCTCTCATTCCTCTGCTAAGGCAGTGAAAAATGGGCTGGTCCAAAACAAAAGCCACTAGCACAGATCTGAAAGCAAATCATGTTTACAGAGTTTTTATAAGACACAGCCCCCCAACCCCCAAGGAGTCAAGGACTTTGCCCTTGACTGTATTTGCTGCTTGTAGAATTGGGGATGTCAAGGAAAAGTCAGGCTTAGGTGACACTACTCTGGGTACTATTTTACTCTTTTTGCCTCTGAGACTTCCTCCCTCCCTCCTTCCTGCTCTCCCTCCCTCCCTCCTTCCTTCCCT
>NW_004949194.1:566153-567179 GCF_000317375.1 Microtus ochrogaster
TCTTCTTCTTCTTCTTCTTCTTCTTCTTCTTTTCTTCTATATTTATCTTATTTTTGATTATGCTTATCTGAGTGTGGATGTCTATAGGTGCCCAAAGCATTGGATCCCACCTGAAGCTGTAGTTACTTGTGGAAAGTTATACATGTAGGTGCTGGAAACTGAATTTGGACCTTTGGAAGATCAGTATATGCCCTTAATTGCTGAGCCAGCTCTCCAGCCCTGAGACTTAGTTTTCTTACCTATACAATGGTGATAACAGGAATTGCTGATACTGAGCAGAGCAGTATCAGGACTCTGGATGCTAAGACAAGAGGATTATGAGTTTGCAGAAAATCTGAGCTATGTAGTAAGACCTGGTCTCACAAAACCAAACCAAACAACAGAAAACTCACAGTAATAGTAGACACAGGTTGTGACAGTTGCTCTTGATATACTGAAAGAAAGGGGAAAAAAAGGAAAATTCTGTCTTGAAAGTATAACAATGCAAGAAACACTTGTCATTGCGGAATGAAAACTAGACACAGAGCTTAATTGAGTGGGTTGAAGAATTACAGTGGAAGATAACGTTACATTTCATTATTCTTTTTACTTTTAAAATTCCATCTATTTACTACGTTTCCCCTTTTACTTTATTTTGGAGATTTATTTATTTATTTATTGAGACAGGGTCTCTCTATGTAACTCTGTCTACTCTGGAACTCACTATGTAGAGAGGTTGGCCTTGAACTCATGGGGATCCTCCTGCCCATGCCTCCAGAGTGCTGGGATTAGAGATGTGCATCACCACCCACAGTTCAGAGATTAATTAATGTATATTTATGTATATGGGTGTTTTGCCTTCAATGTATGTAAGTGCTTATAAAGACCAGAAGAGGGTGCTGAGAATCGAACCTGCAAGAGCAGCCAGTGCTCTTTTTTTAATTTATTTATCTATTTATTTATTAAAGATTTCTGTCTCTTCCCCACCACCGCCTCCCATTTCCCTCCCCCTCCCCCAATCAAGTCCCCCTCCCTCGTCAGCCCAAA
>NW_004949194.1:568209-572004 GCF_000317375.1 Microtus ochrogaster
AAAAAAAAACAACTGACCATCACATCTTGTCACTTAGACATAATTTTACCAGCATCCCATGGCACCTCAAACATGGGCTGGAAAGACCCTCTCAATTTGAGGACCCTGAGAGGACTGCAGGACTCTCCCTAGACTCCGGAATTTCTGATCACAGTCTGGGCATGAGGCTAACCTTCTGAAACAATCTGAGCTTTGAAGTCTGGACACCTCTCTTTACTGACGCTGGCCTTCTCAAATCCTCAGCTGTTTTCCTAGGATTTTCTGTTGATTTTATTGAGTTTTCAGTATTTCCTATATTTCTCTAGCTGTTTCCTGTGTGGATAAAAAAATCTATTATCTGTGCTCTGGGCTCTGCCCTAAATGGGACATACATATCACATCTCTCACCAAAGGGCTCAGGGGTCGCCACAGAAGAGGGAACAGAAAGATGGTACATAGAGAGGTGGTTGGTAGCACCAGAAAGCTGTGTTGGCCACACTCAACAAGGCAGTTACACTTATGAACTCACCATGATTGTAACAACACACACAATCCCTGACCAAGCTACACAAACAAACAGAGAGGCACAGAAGTTCAACCAGTCACTGAGGAACTTATTGGCATATCATAGCTTCAGGGAAGGCTGACCAACTTAAAACTCCCAGTGTAAGTAGGTGGCAGAAGCCAGAGAATCACAGAGGTGGTCTCAGTAAGGACCAGATTACCAGATACTATAAGAAGGAAAAGAAACATAAGGATGGAAAAACTATACGATTTTAGAGTAGAAGGACAGGGGAAAAACAGATCCATTTTAGAGAATCCCAGCGAGACTTGTCCTAAGAAATATTTCTAATATATGGAGGTCCCAAGAGGGGAGTCTGGTTTTTCCATGGGCCCATGGCCACGTCTTGAAAAACATCCATTCTCATGCATATTCTTCACCAGGCTAAGATGAGCTTCATCTCAGTGAATTCCCCTATTTGAGTACATACAGCTAGGGCCCATTTGCACTTCCTTACTTTTGTCAATTTTGGGGCTTTTTGTTGAAGTCACAAGCCCGACCCAAGCAGCAAATGAGGCCTCACTGAGATGGGACTAGAGTGGACCAGAGACATCTGCCACTCATTTCTCATGAACCCCTGTTTTTGACTCAGGAGCTCTGTCCTGGTGGACATATTGTGACAGGCTTGAGTCCCAATTGGCTTGGGCTTCTAGATGGGTTCTTGTGATTCAAAGCTGAATCCTCAAAAGACCTTGGGCTGCCTATTACAAAAATCCTCTTAAATTGGGGCAATCTAACATCTAATGTAAAAACGAACAAGGCAGCAAAGACCCGTGTTTTCTGGATGCCTGTTACCGCCCCCACTCTCCTCTCTTCCCCTGCTTCTCTAGCTGTTTGCTGTTTGTCTCACTCTGGGATTCTCTAAAATGTATCTGTTTTTCCCCTCTCCTTCCACTCAAAACCATATAGTTCTTCCATCCTTATGTTTCTGTTCCCTCTTACAGTATCTGTTAATATGGTCTATAATGGGACCACCTCTGTGCTTCCCTGGCTTCTGTCACCTACATATGCTGGGATTTTTAAGGTGGTCAGCTGACACAGGTATCTAAAAGTGTTTTATTTGTCTGTCTGTTAGAATAATGTGGTCACAGTATGTCTGTGTGAGAACCTATGCCTAGGGCCAACACTGGCTCTGCTAAGTGTGTTCCTGGTTTAGAGAAGGAATTGTGTTTATTTTTCATACATCAAGGGAAAGCACTGGGTTGACCTAGCCCTCAACAGAGGACAATACAAAAGCAGCAAAATGACAAGAATTAATATACAAATTTCAATAACAACTCTCATTGTAATAGTCTCAATCCCACAATCCAAAGTAACAGACAATAATGAATTATGAAAAGGGGCCCACAGTTGTGCTTTCTATAAGAAACACAATACTATCAAAAACAGAGAATACCTTAGACTAACAGGCTGGAAGAAAGGTACTCCAAACAATTGGAACTGGGAAATAAGCAGGCACAGCTATTCTAACAGCTGACATACAGACTTCAAATCCGACCTAATCAGAGCCACTCCACAGGGACCAAGAAAACAGACATTGGAATTATAAACATATATAAGTGAAAGTTTGGTACTGTCAACTTCAGAAAACACATGAGCTACGGTTGTCAGAGCCCCAAGGTGCTCTGTCTCTAATGTCCTTGAGGTCATCTGTGTTCCCTGTGTAACAGTGCTTGATTAGCTTCCCAATGACTCTGTCTCATTGTGTAACACTTTTTTGTTGCCTCCATCACATTTTTTCTGTCAGAAAAGATTATATATAAAATTCTGTACTTTTTAAAAAGCTTCTCTGGCATAAGACGTAGTTTGAGCAAGATCTCCTGACTTGTTTTTTTTTTTTTTTGTTATTTTTTTAAAATTTTCTTTATCATCTCATCTCCTGATCATTCCTCTTAGGAATCTGTCATCAAAGAGTGACCTGCTAGTCCAGGTCATTTTCCTGGAACCTTTTATTAACAATCATGATATTGTTTACTTTCCCTCCTGTGGTCTCTTGGGTATGTTTAATCTTCTCTTCAGTTCAAAGTGTTTCTTCTATTATCTTCTGTAGAGTTAGCTTAGTGGCCATAGATCTTTTTAGTTTGTTTTTATTGTTCTTCAATATGATAGATAGTTTATTGAGTGTCATAGTGGGTGGCAGATGCAACCTTTCAGAACTTGGGATAAATCTTTTCCAGGTCTTTTGGCCTTACAGTTTTTTATTGAATAATGTTATCCTGAGTGACCTGCTTCCATGTAAGATGTGGCCATTCTCTCCTCCAGCATCCATGTTCTCTATTGTAGGTGCCCGTGTTTTTGAGTATATGATATGAAGACCCTGTCTATCTGGTGTTCTGTCTGCCTCTTATAGCTCAATGGGCATGACCGTCTACATATGTGAAGATTTTCTTCTATGATTTTGTTATTCATACCTCCTATGCCTGTAACATGAAATTCTTCTTATACAACAATTTCTATATTTATTCTTTCACTGATGTACCAAAACCTCCCAGGTTCTATTCCCATCTTCTCTTTAGTTTCACTGACCTTGATAGAATGATTCAATTTCTGCACATTGTCTCTAAGCTTTGACATTTAGCCCTTCACTCTATCTGCTCTGTTGTTGAGGCTTTCCACTGGACCAAATGAGTTTTCATTTCAAGCATTATGTCAGTTTCCTTTTTCAGTGACTTTGACTGAGTTCTGTTTCCCTAACTGGTGCTTCTTTTAGTCAGCTTCTTGTTTTTCTCTTGGGGAACATTCATGTCTTCATCAAACATAGTTATAATTTTTTTTAATTCTTTGGAGAAGTCTCCTAAGTCAATATCATTGGAGGTCATTTTGATGGGATTGATAAATTTTAGAGAAAATGAAACATTGTTTTGAGGGTTTGTGTTTTCATGTTTTTTTTTCTGTCTTGGGATTTAGCATCTAAAGTTAGTTTATTGGTTGGGTTCCTTTCTTTCTTCCTTTCTTCCTTGTTACCTTTCCATGGAGGTGTTTACAATGTTTAAGAGAGGACAAAGTCACACACAACATACACAAACACACACACACACACACACACACACAGAGAGAGAGAGAGAGAGAGAGAGAGAGAGAGAGAATAAGAGAAAGAATGAGAGAGAGAGAGAATAAGAGAGAGAATAAGAGAGAATGCAAACTGCTGGGTCCATTTAGTGTTGCTTGTATGTGCATGTGTTTAGGACTGATTGCTTAGGGCCGGATATCCTAAGGACAAACAGATATGTAAACAGAGTTTCAGATTGTCTCTG
>NW_004949194.1:572104-576523 GCF_000317375.1 Microtus ochrogaster
AGAGAGAGAGAGAGAGAGAGAGAGAGAGAGAGAGAGAGAGAGAGAGAGAGACTGACCTATCTTGAGGACTTGAGATAAAGGAATAGGGAATAGCCACAATCATGGAGCCTTAGTTTACCTTCCATAGCATCTAGTGAAAGGAGACCAAAGAAGGCAGCAATGGAAGGCAGTATGGCCAGAGACCAACAAGTTGAAAAGTGCAGTCAACAGGAGGCCTGGCTCAGGCAGGAAAGTACATGGGGATGGTTCATCCAACCCTCTGTAGAAAAAAAAAAAAACACTTTCATCAATTGAAAAAATTCCTTGAGTTTGAGAGCCTGAGGCCAGATTATGGATTGGCCTCTGGAGCTATGTATATGTCATTTGAGAATGCTATAGAGCCTGGGAACTCTGAAGTTCCAGAGGTGTGCTTTATTCCCACTAAGTAGCATCCCTCCATCAGGGTGACTAATACTTAGGATGCCCTGAAGGCAGAGCTGTAGGTCCTCCATCATAACCAATCTCAGAACTGGGATTGCTTTCCAAGATTGGCTGTTCCTTCCCCACCATGTACATAACTAGTAGAATCAGACTTTTGAGGACCCAGAATTGAGTTGCTCAAACATCCCAACTTTTTTTCTTTTGATCCTAAGATTGTCATTTTTAAAAATTACTCTTAGAAATATGTTTATTTTATTACTAATTAGAATCTAGACTTTATCTTAGGTTAAAAATCAGGTTTTTAAAAAGTATCTTATTTTCTTTATGTATATGGGTGTTTTGCCTGCAATGTATGTCTGCCCACCATCTGTGTACCTGGTGCACACAGAGGTTAGAAGAAGGTGCTGGGTCCCATGGAATTGGAGTTCTATCATGTGGGTGCTGGGAATCAAACCCACGTCCTGTACAAGAACAGCAAGTGCTCTTAACCACTGAGATGTCTCTCCAGACCAAAAAAATACTCATAGGTTACTTTTTTTATTCTCTTTAAAGGGTTTTTTATCTAGTTTCATCTTTGATTTTTTAATTATTGGGGAATCTGTTTTTTCCTTTGGTTTCCTTTTTTACTGATTTCTAATTTTTGATGTTGTCTTTCTTCCTCTTCATAATATTCTTCCCCAGTCTCTTTGCTTTTATTCATTTAACATTGCTTTCTATACTTTTATTGTCCCTGCTTCCTTCATTTCAATGAGTTACAATTCATCAGCTTAACCTGAATAATTTGTAATGGCACAGAACATTCTACTTTAATTTTTCCATTTTCAGGCTTGTGCTCATTGATGATTTGTTCATTGTTGTAATGAATCTTGCATGGCTCTTTTTTGTTTGTTTGTTTGTTTGTTTGTTTGTTTGTAGCCTTGTCTGTCCTGGAATTCACTCTGTAGACCAGAATGCTCTCAAACTTACAGGGATCTGTCTGCTCTACCTCCAAGTGCAAGAATTGAAGCCATGCACCACCACTGCCCAGTTCTTGCATGACTCTTAATGTTGCTACATTTATGCCTATTCTGGGAACTGAGTTTTTAGAGTAGTTGTTCTGTAAGAATATCCCCAAATGGAACCAGAAGTCAGATATAAATTAGTAAATGAGTGGATTGCAACACAGACACACCGTAAATATGAAAAAGCAAGACTCATGCAGAGAAATCACAATTTCTCAACTGCTGAATTCCAAAGTTCTGGAATAGATCTTGAGAAGGACCATAAGATCAAGTTATTGACCGGTTTGGCTTTTTCCCACTTTGTCTCTTTCCTCCTAAGAGGCTGGAGGAGAGTCCAGGATGGGCACTAGGGAACAGAGAACCTCTACAGCTCATGTGGAGCCCCAGGAGGGGTGGGAGACTAGAGTGATGTTTCAGTAGGACTTTTACCTGAACTCAGGTAAAAGTTCAGTAGGATACTGTAACTCAGGATCACAAAGAGGGCAGCAAGACAACACACCTATCTGAGTACCAAAAACAGTTACTGTGCAACAATGAAACCAGGACCTCCCTCCTTCAGCATTTCCTCTGTAACTACTGATGTGATAAGCCACGAATCTGTTAAGATATGTCAACAGCTAAAGGTCACTGCATAAAAGGATGAAGAACCTAGAAAAATAGCCTTGCTCATGGGTGGTTTCTTCTTCCTTATTCTCAGGCCCATGCTGTGGTTATCCTTCTATTATATCTTCACTATGGTTCCCTCCTGAAGGTATTACCATCAGTATGTGCTCAGCTGGGTACCTTCATGTAGTGTGGAGCTGCGGGCAGGCCTGTTTTTCGTCCTGCCCAGCTCCCACATGGTTAGCTTTACACCCGAAATAACAATACACAAACTGTATTCATATAAACACTGCTTGGGCCATTAGCTCCAGCTTCCTACTGGCCAACTCTCACATCCTTATAAACCCACCTCCATTAATGTGTGTAGCACCACGAGGTGGTGAGCCATCAGGAATATTCTAGCATAAGTCCATCTTGGGCTGGAGCTTCATCGTGTCTGCCCTGGAGAGGAGAGGCATGGCGTCTGGCTCACTTCCTCTTCCTCCCGGCATTCTGTTCTGTTTACTCCACCCACCTATGTTCTAACCTATCAAGCCAAGCAGTTTCTTTATTAGTTAACCAATGAAAGCAACAGATTGATATATGACACTCCCATATGACCTTCAGTCTCTAGGGTACTTTGAGTTCCTGTCATTCTCCTGCTGAGTACCCAGGTTGGAAGGGAGATTTCTTTTTGTTTGCTGAGTCACCTCCTTGCTTCTCCTTTCCCCTACCTTGTTAAGTGTTTTATCTCCTCTTTATAATTTTGGACTATGGCTTCTTCTTTGGTATTGTGGCAGTGAGGGTTTGGAGGGAAGAAAGGGAAGGTGGAAATGATGTTAGAATACTATAATCTCAAAAATAAAAGAAATGATTTCTAAAATTAATATAAAAGAAAAAAATTCATTGTGATGAATCTTTTTGACCATGGGAAATTTTAAAAAGAACATTTATGAATTTGAGCTTTCTTTAAAAGCCATTCCATGAATTTACCTATGCCTTCTGCTATGGCTCATTTTGTAAGTTCATCCATACTTATTTTTGTTTCGTTATTTAAGTGTTTTATGATTTTCCATATGATATTTCTTTGAACCACTGGTATGTAAGTCTGCATTGTTTTTGCTGGTGTTATTTACCTACAGACCTCCTCCTCAAAACCTGCAGCTATCATGCTCCCAGGGGAACATCCTGTTTTCTTTAAAATAAAAAAAAAAAATTCTCCGTATCAGCAGCCAGCCTGCTCTCGTAAGAACATCCCATGTGCTTGAGGAAGCAGAATGTCTTTGAGATAGGAAGATTGCAAGGCAGGATGTCAATAAGATAGGTAAGATAGGACATCAACAAAGCAGGTTGACTGCAAAACAGGATATCTATAAGATAGGAACAGTCATGCCCCCCTCCTCATTCCGATAACCATGCTTTTGCTTCTGTAAACTTGTTTTTTGCTGACACCCCACTGCATTCCGGATCGACCGATAACCACGCTTTTGCTTCTGTAAAACTTGCTTTTTGCTCTTCCCTATAAAAAGCCCGCCCTCCAGTTGGCAGGTGCTCAAGTCTTCCGAGAGATCTTGCTGCCTGCAGGTACCTGTGTCTACTCAATAAACCTCTTGCGATTTGCATCCGTGTAGTCTCGGCCTGTTCCTTGGTATTGGGGAGGTCTCCCCGAAAAAAGGTCCTCTCTGAGGGTCTTTCAATTTAACTATTGCATAATTGATAGCATGTGTCAAAACATCACTTGTACTCCATTAATGCATATATTTTTAAAAGGCTTATTTTACAGATGGGCACTGGGTCAGAATCCTCAGGGCACCCAAGCAGGTGGGAGTTCCTTTGTTTCTATAGCCTGCCTGCACCAAGCAAGCTAGGCTCTTTTTTATGAGCTACCCATCCAGCATGGAGATCTGATCTCTTGGCACCAGGAGAGCCACCATTGGGGTGAGTTTCTGACCCCGGGGCAGCAGCCTGGAACAGGGAACTCAGAAGTTCCTCAACCCCCTATCCTTCCTGGGCTCTCTGCAGGGCCTCTACTCCCTGATTACTGCATCTTTCTTCCTATCTCACCCAGCTTTCAACCAGAACCCTCCCCACTTCGGCCTCACTGTCCTCTTTAGACTCATAGCATCACACAGCCCAGCCTGTCTGGGCACTGGGTCGGAATCCTAAGGGCACTCAATAGGGCGGGAGTTCCTTTGTTTCTATAGCCTGCCTGCACCAAGCAAAATAGGCGCTTTGATTACGAGCTACCCATCCAGCACGGAGACCTGATCTCTCGGCGCAAGGAGAGCCAACATTGGGGAGAGCCATCACTGGGGAGAGCCAGCACTGGGAAGGTACATCAGTAGGCAAGGAGACCTGATCCGGTAAAAAGAGATGGGCAGACGCCAATGCAAGAATTCATCCAACATTCTGAAAA
>NW_004949194.1:603236-624656 GCF_000317375.1 Microtus ochrogaster
AGGGTGGGAGGAAGGGGAGAAGGGTAGGAGGAGGGGGAGGGAAATTGGAGGCTGGGAGGAGGCGGAAACTTGTTTTTTTTCTTCCTTTTCTCAAAAAAAAAATAAAATAAAAGGCTTATTTTTAAATAATGTGTATTTGTGTGTGTGTCTGTGTGAATGTGTTTAAAGCTGAAGTGCTCACTGAATCTAGAAGAAAATGTTGTATTCCCGAAGCTAAAGATGCAGGTAGCTTTGAACTGCTGGACATGGGTGCTGAGGGACCAATTCAAGTCCTCTGCAAGAGCATCCTCTGTTTACAGACAGTAAGTTGTATCCAGCCCCTAATATGTGTAATTTCTAACTTTCTGTGAAAGAAAAAATTAGCAAGCCTATTCCTTAATTTTCCTATCCTTTTGGCCTTTGTGGTTTAACACCTGTTGATTTCTGGCTACATTTCACCTTGTTCATCAGAGTTACTCTGGTTACCCTAATATTTACAAAGTGATTGAAGATTCTGTACCCTAGCAAATGGCTTATCGCAAAGAATGTTCCAAGCTTGCTTTAGAAGGATGTGCACTTTCTTCTATTGAGCAAAACATAGTTGGACACAGTACACCTTGTCTCTGTATACCGGGTCATGACTTCATGAGTTCTAACATTTTTTTTCCAACATTACAAGGTCTATTATTTTATTTCCTCCCTCCCTTTCATAAAAAGGCTTGCTAGCCACTGTCTTTACCGCTGAAGATGTGTCTCATTGCTAAAACTGAACTAACCCCTTTCTCTTCTGTGTGTGTGTGTGTATGTACATGCAGGTATGTGTGTGCACACATGTGGAGCCCAAAGGACAACACTGCATGTCTTCCCCAGTCTCTCTCTACTCTGTTTTTTGAGGTAGGGCCTCTAATTTAACTAAGAATTTATGATCTGATTGGACTGGGCTGTCTTCAACCCCTTCCCAGCATAAGGGTGACAAGTATGTGCTACCAGGACTGATTATTGATGGGTGTTGGGGAGCCAAACTCAGGTCCTTGTAATTGCTTGGTAAGCACTTTTTCAACTGAAACATCTTCCCCTACTCTGTTTCTCTCTCCATCAGTCACCCAGAAACCATCCTGAGCATGTAGGATTGGAGTTTGCCACCAGGCAGGGCTTGCAATGCAGTTCCCAAAGATGCCATCTTGATGCCCCGATACCACCATTCACTCCTGGGTCTGCCTGATACTGACATCCTAAAAGTAAGAAAAGATGTGATGTACCCACTGACATAGAGACTGTGCATCGCTCATTTGATTACTCATCAGATTTATACTAGTGCCATTGGAGCGTATGCTTCTAAAACTCTTTACTGGCTCTGATCACAGATTGGTAAGCAAACACTCGGTCTTTGGAGTCTAACTTGTGGGCAAAGATGTGGTCGTGTGCATCCCTGCAATGTGCACCCACACACACACTCATGAATCAGCACATATTCTTGTTAGTGTGCTGACCCTATGCTTTCCTGACCATTTCTGATAATGTCTTTCTTCACCAAAGATCTCATTAATAGGCTCGATTCCAGTTCTCCAGATGGATTCTGAATCAAACACAATGAGTTTAACCAACAAGCCTTGGTTGATGATGCCCTGGTAATCAGTTCTACAAAAGTAGATTAAAGTGTGGGCAAGTTGATGGTGAAACTAGGTTGGCAGCCAACCCCAAGCTCTGAAATACCTATGGGCAGGATGATGTGGCAATAGACTGAGCACTTGTTGTTTTATTTGACATGTGGTGGTATTTGAAAATCTGCCCAAGGCCAGTGCACACAAATATTCATGCAAGTGTTACTGAGCTCTTGGAATTGTTGGGACTTCAGTAAACATAGACTGAAGAAACATTATGAGGTCAAGAATGTGCCTCAATAGTAAAATGGACATGAATTTTCTTCCCTTCCCATATATTTGTGAGTGGTGAGATCACAAGACTCTTTAGCATAAACTTGACAAAGAATACTTATGTATATAATGTTTATTATTATTATTAATAATAATAATACTGCTTACAACATAGTATAAATTTCCCTTCTCCCGCACTATCTTTGAAATGACAGTCTGTCTTCATCAAGTTTGTCATGTCCTCTCTCTCTCATGTACCTCTGATCCCTTCTAAATCCCAACCCCCACTAGCCTGGTCTCCATCCTTCCCTTTACCCTCATCCAGGGCTGGCTCAACGGGACAAGAAACTCATGGTGTAGTTTGGTGGGATAGTAGCAAAGCCTACGAGTCTAGGTGACACATCAATATCCTGGGGTGCCTGTGGGGATCTGAAGCAGAAATTCTGCAGGATGTTTGTGAGGAAGAGAAAGAGCTCCATTCTAGCCAGTCCTTCTCCGAAGCAGTTCCGTTTTCCTAAAGAAAAGAGACAGGGAGGGTGAAGCCAGTTCTTGATGTCATCCTTATAGCAAATCCCTGATTGTATTCTATGTGGGAGGAAGGGCTGAGACGTTTAAAGAAGGCTTTAATCTCTGAGCCTCAGTTTCCTTTGTACTTGTGAGTTGATCCTCACCAGGCTGTAACAATGAGAAATGTGGAGTCCCTTCTCTACAGAGGCGCTCTCCAGTAGGGTCGCCATGTAGCAACATCTGCCCTTCCTTCCTTCCTTCCTTCCTTCCTTCCTTCCTTCCTTCCTTCCTTCCTTCCTCCCTTCCTTCCTCCCACATCCTTTCCTTCCTTCCTTCCTTTCTCTCTTTCTTCTTCTTTTTTTATTGATTTTTGGAAATATGATTTCTCTGTGTAACTGCCCTGGTTGTTCTACAACTCCCTCTGTAGACCAGACTACCCTTGAACTCACTAAGATCCTGCAGTCTCTGCCTCCAAAGTGCTGAGATTAAAGGTGAGTGCTAACACAGGCAGCTGCCACATCTTTCTACAAACTGGTTGTGTGACCTGAGAGAGATCACTGACTTAGTTTGAGACTTTATTTCTTTGAATCTATCTCTATGGTTTGATAATCACTTCTCCAGGGTTCAGCTACATAGGGCTTGGGAAGTATGGGAGTTGCAGCTGACTGGCTGGGGGTTTGATCCAAGAGAATCTTTCAAGAAGGAGAGATACGGATGAGTTATCTCTGTTGGTGTGAGCAGTGGCCTAACACTAGACCTCTTACCTATGGAAAAGGGTACAAATGCATCACTCTTTTTAAACTGCCCCTTGTCATCCAGGAAGTGATTTGGGTTGAAGTCTTTGGGGTTAGAGAAGAACTTGGGGTCCTTCAGCACAGAGCCCAGCATAGGAAACACTTCAGTGCCCTGTTGAAGAGGAAGTTTTGGTTGATAAGATAGATTTGGATGAGTGTCCTGTTGGCCCATAGGGGTGAGATAAGGTAATATATGTGAATTGAGGGGGATTTGAGGGAGGGGCTTTGAGGGATATGAGGTTATCATCCTGAATACACGAGATGTAGGGTTTATGTTATAGGACACAGGACAAATGGGTGACATGGGGTCTGTATTCTGTGGTGGGAGGTTGAAGGATATGTGCTTCATGTCTCTCAAGTCAAGAACTGAAGGGTATTGGATTTATGTACCCCTAAACAGGACACATGGCAGAAATGTATCTGTCTCTGACTGGAGTTCTAGGTAAATTGAGTTTATGTCTTGAGACTTGATGATTGAGAGGCATGGAGTTGAAACTTCTGGGTCAGAAATTCTGAGGGGGAACCCAAGATATAGGAGATTCTATGTAGGAGGCTGGAGGGATGTAGTAACAAAGAAAGCCTGTTACTGAGAAAGTGAGAGAGGGCTGGGTGGTTTCTAATGAGGAGGAGGGCCTGCAGGGCCATGAAGAAGGCTGGAGATTACTATAGGCTAGGTGACTCAGCACCTTGGGGATGATGAAGTCACGGAACTTGGTGTCCTTGGTGACCCTGTGAGCCAGGCCCATGGGGATCATGTCTCCAAATCTCTGTATCTCATGGATGACAGCCTCTGTGTAGGGCATCTTCAAGTGGTCCTCATATTTGGGCTGCCGGTTCTTGCCAATCACCCTGTCAATCTCCTCTTGGACTTTGGCTGAGAAGAAGAGGCATATGTTTAGGATCCAAGAACGTTACCCTAAGGATGATAATACAAAAGTGTAGAACTGGATGGAGGCCATTAAGCAGTGTATGACATTGTCAATTATTTTCAGTACATGCGAGTCATAGGCATTGTTGGAGAAGGTTCATGTTAACTTGATGATATCAGAATTATGTGAGAATTGTGAGGAAGGAGATTTAGGCAGAGTCTTGGGAACAGGGAAGTGAGTCCTTTGAGGTTCAGTTGAGCAACACACCAATTGATTCAACAACTAGAGGCTGGTTCCCACCAGCTCTCTCTCTGTCTCTGCAGAGAAAGGAGTAGCTAAGAGTCCATTTTCTTCAGAGAGGTTGGGGATGATCAGAGAAGCCTGTTTATGATCTCCAACATCACTCCCCTTGCAGCCTTACCCTGTACATCTGGGTGCTTCATGAGCAACAGAAAGCCATAGCGAAGGGTAGTGCTGACAGTCTCTGTACCAGCAAAGAAGAGGTTCAGTGTCGTCAACACTAAGTTCTTCATGTAGAACTCTGTATTTGGGTTCTTCTTCTCCTGCAGGGAGAGAAGTATTCAAGTCCAACCCACTCTGTATGCTCTTCGTGCCCTTCTGTTTTATTCCCTTTCTCTACCCTAATTCACTTCTTTTTGACCCAGACCTAAGGTGAGAAAGGAATTATGGCTATGACAGCTTCTCTTCAGGTTCTACACCTTTGGAAGTGATCCGGTGCCCTAATCCCATTTTCATCTGTCAGTGAGGATTTAGTCAATTGTCTGAACTTTAATGACAAATTTAATTGTCAGTTTTTATTTAATGTGTTTACCAAGGGTGCTGGGTTCCCTGAAACTGTAGTTACACATAACTGTGAACGATCATGTAGGTGCTGGGAATTGAATCCAGATCCTCTGGAAAAGCAGCCAGTGCTCACAACCACTGATCCAACTCTCCAGCCCTCAGACAATGAGTTTTAGGCAACAGAATCCTATTTCTTAATTATAATCTTTAATATTCTCTTTAAAAAATCCACCCCTCAGCCCTTTGCACTTCAGTGTATGTGAAATTTCATCTTGGCCAGGCACCACACACTGGTAATCCAAGCTTCCAGAAAGCAGACCTAGGAGGACTGCCACAGGTTTGAGGCTAGTCTGGCCTTCATAGCAAGTTTCAGGTCAGTCAGGTCTACATTAGCAAGATTCTGTCTCAAAACCAACAATGACAAAATCTTCATATCTGTTACAAACAGGTAAGAGGTCACAGTAAAGCTTAGGCTTCACAGATGTAAACGGCTATGAGGACAGGCAAGGCAAATGGTGTGTTAGCTGAAAGCACCAGCCTGAGTCAGTGAGGTAGGATGCATGGCTTTCTTGCTGTGATATCAGGCGGGTCCCCTATTTTCACGTGGCTGCAGCCTCCTCATTTGTAGAATGGGAGGTGAAACACAACCTTTTTCAAGAGTTGTGGGTAATAAATACGTGAATAAAACCAAGCCTTTAAAACAGTGCCAGGAACATGGCAGCCTTGTACACTGGCTGCTCTCTCAGCCTGTACACCCTCCTGAGAACAAGAGATAGTGGATAGAACAGTGATGTTGAATGAGGATTATAGCAAGGGGACTGATGAGTTGTCCTTTGTTAACTCTCTCCTACCTGTCCCTCATTTCATCCTACTTGGCTGTGTACCTCCCATCACACTCCCTGGCTTCTGGGTTTACCTCCTGCATACGGATGAGGAAGGAGTCAATGAAATCCCTTGGGGAATTGGGGTCCAGGGTGCTCTGGTTCTGTTCCACCTTCTTGGTTATGAAGTCCTCCAGCCCCTTCAGTTCCTTAAAGGCCTGTTGCTGTGGCCCTGGCAGGTATTTCATCACTGAAGAGAACATCTCGTAGAGCTGGTGGTGGGAAAGGGATGAGAAGCCAAGGCAGCTGTCACTAGACAAAACCCAATAGATGTGACATCTGTCTTAGAATGACAGATGTTCACATCACCTATCCAGGAGTTTAGAGATCCACGTGGGGCCATGTGGCAACAGACTTCTTATAGATTAAGTGTGAGGGCTATTGCTCAAGGTTTTAAGTGAGATGGATTTGGGAATACATGCAGGTTTGGGGTGTTCAAGTGAGACTGGAGTGGGAAGCATCCAGTTCTTGGGTAGGAGTTACCCATGTAGATGTTTAGGTGGTTGGATAGCACTTAGCTATGTAGATGTCTAGGTGGTTGGATAGGAGTTACCTATGTAAATGTTTAGGAAGTTGGGTAGGAGTTACCTATGTAGATGTTTAGGAGATTGGGTAGGAGTTACCTATGTAAATGTTTAGGAAGTTGGGTAGGAGTTAACTATGTAGATGTTTAGGAGATTGGGTAGGAGTTACCTATGTAGATGTTTAGGAGATTGGTGGCTTCAGCTGGGGACAGCTCTTCATACACTAATGGGGTTTGGATTGATGAGTTCTAACAGGCTTTCCAACATTCAATGAGTGCTGGATAGTCACAATAGATAAATCACACAATCAACCTAAGTGTCCAAAAGCATGTAGGAAATGAAGAAGGAAAGTGTGATCCATATACACAACTGAATTATTCTTCAGCCATTAAAAACAAAGTTATGACATTTTCAGCAAAGTGGGTCCACCTGGAGATAACTGTATTAAGCAAATTTAAGCAGTCTTAGAGAAATAACTCATGTATTTTTTTTCATTTGTGGTAGATCTATGTTAAATCATGTGTGCACATATCTATGTATATATGTGTACATGTGTATCACTTGGAAGTAAAAAAAAATCTGTCTGAGAGGACAAAGAGAACTAAAGGAGAATGAGGTATGAGAAAAGGGAAAGTAGGGGTCATGGAGGTGATTGGCTCAATATACAATATATGCTTGTCCAAAAGATATAAAAAATAGGTATTTTAAAATAGTGCTGATATTCACATGTTCACCTGCATTGCTATTCAAACGGCTGCATGGAGGACCCCACTTAGATGTGTGAGTGAGCTGTGCTGGAGGACCTTTAACTGGGGTGTTTGAGAGACAGTCTGCAGAAATTTTGCTTAGAGATGGAGAAGTTTATGTATTTCCATGGCTGAGTAAAGAGCCCTCATCTACATAGTTCAATGGACTTGCTCCATATATTTTGCCTATGGCACATGATTTGAGTGACCTGAATTATTTTGCAGCACCAGGCACTTGGAAACTGAAGGGAGCTGGAGTATTCAGCATGAATTCCTGTAGCAACCTTGGTTAGAGAATAAAATAAAATATCATAGTAATGTTCACCATGCTGAGACAGCTTTCTCTCTCTCTCTCTTTCTCTTGCTCGCTCCCTCCCTCCCTCCTCCTCTATTCCTCCTTCCCTCCCCTCTCTCTTTCTCTCTCTTCCTTTCTTCCTCTCTTTTTTCCTCTCTCCCTCCCTCCCTCCCTTCCTCCCTCTCTTCCTGTCTGTGTGCATGTCTGCTTGTACTGCTGGTTCGGATTTCAGGAGCAGCTATAGAAACTGTATATTGACATTGGTTCAGGCGCAATTGCCAGGCTACTTTGAATGTACCTATTGGAAAGAGGTTGGCAGTTTTGGAGTGAGCTGGTAGCTGTGGTCTGGGGATGGTAGGACAAGGTGAAACAGATTACCTGCCCTGTGGAGGTAGCTGTGAACTGGAAGCTTCCCAGCATCATCCTCAGCAGTGACAAAAACTCTTTATCCTCATAGTCAAAGCGGTCCCCAAAAACAATAGAGCTAATGACATTGGACACTGTTCTGCTCAGGTAGAATGTAGGGTCAATGAGAGCACCTGTAGGTAAGGAGGAGGACAGAGAGCAAGACCTTGGAGCTTAAAAAAGGCTTCCATGATGGATAGCATCAGATACTTTGTATCAGATAATTCAAAATGAGCACTTGCTGCAGTGTGGAGTCCTTCAACTCCGCCAAAACCCAGTAACCAGGTCCCACAACAGGACCAGGACTCTCTTCCCTAGCCTAGTTCCCATCCTGAATATTGGTGTTATTTTTCCTAGGTTGTCTTCCCCTTCATTGGTCCTGAGAACTTGTGAAGCTCTGCTTACCATTTGTCTTCCTGAATGCCTCCAGGAGAAAGCCTGCCTCCTCTTGGATGCGCTCCTCAATGCCACGCTTGCCCACACCGAAGTCCCTCAGTGTGGCAATGGAGAAGCGCCTCAGCTGCTTGGCACACTCCCCGTTGCTGAAGACTACACCTGGGAAGGAGAGTGATGGGCAGAGAGAGGTCAGCGAAAAGGGATGTGGCTGACGACTAACCACTCTTGTGCTGTTCCCCAAGAGCGAGTTAGAGGACATTAGAAAGAGGGAGACAGAAGGAAGACCAATGCCAGAGACAGAGGGACAGGGAAAAGGCAAGAGAAGAGAAATTGAGGAGAGCTAGGGGTGGATATAGTTGTGAAAGATTTATAAATGAGATAGAGACTAAAGGGAAATAGGGGGAGAGGACAAAGAGAGTCTCAGAAGAGGCTAGATTGCTGAGGTGATAGTGGGCTTGGGAACGCTTGCCCACACCGAAGTCCCTCAATGTGGCAATGGAGAAGCGCCTTAGCTGCTTGGCACGCTCCCCATTGCTGAGAGCCACGCCTGAGAAGGAGAATGAGGGGCAAGGAGAGGTCATAGAAGAGTGACGTGAGTGAATACTGACCACCATTGCTGTTACCCAAGAGCAAGTTAGAGAATAAAATAAAGAGGGAGACAGAAGGAGGACAGATGCCAGAGGCACAGAGGCAGGGGGACAGGGCACAGGTGAGAGAAGGGAGATTGGAGAGATTTGGGTGTGAATACATTTGTGAAAGAACTATAATTGAGAGGAAATAATTATAATAATAATAATTATAATAAGAGAGGGAAATAGGGAGAGAAGACAAAGAGAGTCTGGGAAGAAACAAGATTTCTGCCATGATATCGGGCTTGGAAATAGATTTCAGTGATGCCCTGACAGCGGAAGAAGAAATCAGAAGAAAGGGCAATCACAGAAACTATGAATAATGGGATAGGGTCGGGGAAATCTCCGGAACATGTTAGAAGCACAAGATTCAGATAGAAAATTCCAAGATGCAAAACAAGGCATGGGTGGTGTGTGTGAGGTGAGGGAGGGGGTCAGGAGACAGAGGCAGAAAAAGACAGAAAGATTAGGAAGCAATGGGTCCAATACCCAACACAGAAGGAGGCAGTGATGTGGATGGAAGAGTCAGGGAGAAGGCAGGTTACTGAAGCCTTTCTATTGTTCCCTGCCACATTCCCCTGTATCTTGTCCCCCTCACCATGGCCTTTGAACAGCCAGTCAAAGGTGGCCTGCTCGCCACGCCCACTGAATTCCTCAGCTTGATCCAGCAGAGCCTCCTTGACTGCTTCCTGTCCACATAGTACCACAATTCGGCGAGGCCCCAGGTGAATGGTGAACACAGGACCATAGCGTTCACTGATCTGATGGATGTGAATGAGCAAAGTTAAAGGAAAGAGATCAGACCTTGATGACATGTCTGGGATTCATTTCTCTGGAGTTCTAACAGCTGTCAGATGGGTCTCCCCAAGATGTGGCCTCACATGCCTAGGAGTTGGTTGCTGGCTCTTCACAATTCCACTGGCTTAAAATTACACACCCTAGGGTCAATACCCTACCACAAAGCCTCTATCAAAATGGGGCACTCCTCCGTGCCCCCATTCGACCCTTCACCCTTCCCAGTGGCACCTTCATGAGGGAGTTGTATATTTGCTCTGTGTTCAGCTGAAAGTAGTTCCCGATGAAGGGCAGTGGGGTGGGTCCTGGAGGCAGCTTCCCCAAAAATTTCCTCTGCTTCCAGACAGACATGAAGACCAGGACAATGAGGAAGGCCAGCACAGTCACCAGGAGCAGTCCAGAGGCCAGCATGTTGGCGATGAGGGTGACAGACAGATGGTGATGGCTGAATTGGTTTGCTTTTATTTATCCTGAGGTGGAAGGGTGGCCTTTGGCCTTGATTATGCAACTGTTTTATTTCACCTCCAGACTACCACCCCCTATCATGCAACTAGCTTGAGACACAGCCAAAAATCAAGGAGGAGGAGGAGGAGGCCGCATGAGGGAGTGGACTGAATTTGTGACGTCTGAGGATGAAGTACTCCAGGGCTCTATGTTACAGAGGAAAGGGACAGTAGGCAGAAGCCAGAACTGAATCCTTCATGACATTTGTATTGGAGACCCTTCTGAGCTCTGAGTGTGGGTTCTCCTGGGAAGGAACCAAAATGATGTGATATTAGGGTCTCATTGGCTTGAAACGGGACAAATGGGTATAAGTTTGGAAGTTCATTTTCTTTCTAGTTTGAGACAAATTCTCTCTATATAGTCCTGATTGGCCTCAAGCTCAATATGTTGATAATAGAAATCTACCTGTCTCTGCCTCCTGAGTGCTGGGATTATAGGCCAACATCACTACCCCTAACTCCTGAGCCTTTCAATGCAGAGGTTCCTGGATTTACGGAAGGGTAGATTTCAGGACTGTAGGTTTTGGATCTTGAAGCAAGACTGTGGATGAGGAATACCTGGGAGAAACACATGGAAATTCCAAGAGGATCTTGGAGTAAACATCTGTACCCAGGCAGGGTATACTTTGGTTTTGGCCCTAGACTATATTTGATACTCAGAACCATTAAGGAAGTTCCTAAGGCTAGTATAGGAATGTAGGATCTAGAAAAGTTGGGGAAGACCAGAGTCCTATTTCAAAGGAACTTTGCACAGTACTAGAGATAATATGTGAGGATCATTATCATCAAAGGGTCTGTCATTGAAGAATGATGATAACAACCACCAATACATTAGAGAAGTTCTAATTTACAAAAAGTACCCCCATTCTTTTCCAGATCCTTAGGAAAGGCTACCAGGTTCACTGGCTCATGGCTGCTGTAATTTACCAAAGTTCCCTGTTTTATATATGGATGCACTGAGAATAGAACATAGAGGATGGCATGGAGACAACACACATGAAAAGTCTGTAAGCCAAAGCCATCAAAATCTTCCTTAGCCTACATTTTCAGCTTTCTCTTTCTAGACTTCTTTTCCCGGCCAGTGGCAGGAGAACATGGAGCAGGTCAACATTGGGATATGTGGTAAGCTAATTGATGCCTGCACTACCTGGGGATGTTAATAGCAGGAAGTGAGATTGGGGGAGGGGCTTAGGTAATCATCCAGCATGGGAAACAAAAGAGGATCCTGGGATGCTAAATCTGGCCACAGAAAACAGGAATTCACTGTTCTTCCACAATGAATTTTTTTTATAATAATTAAGGTAGTTACCTTTTGATAAACCTGTACCTCAGTAAGATTATGTGTATCCCATCTGTGGAATGTTAATAATTATGAAATTGTCACATCCTCAACCTCACTGAGATTGCCAAGATCATAAAGGATTTGTAATTTGACTTGTTTTTCTCTTCATTGCCTGGCCCACCTCATTCTAGGAGTCATTCAGGGACAGGGTGGGTGCTGAGATTGAGATCTTCAGTGGACAAAAGAAAAGACACTAGCAGTTACTATGTCAGTTTCAAGCAGACCCAGGAGGGAGGGGATGGGGTTGGTATTGAGATTGTCCCCAGAAAGCACTGAGGCCAGAAAGAAGTTAGCACTGAACTTGACACCAAGGGGATTTTAGTAGAATCACCTCTTAGGCTAAGAGGGACCTTGAGAGTGGAGGTAAGCTGTCACTGGAATTAACTGAATTGAAGGCATATGCGTGCCATCATACAGTCTCTGGATTTGGTTCCAGCAGATTCTGACATAAACACCAGGTACTTGCTAAGATTGACCTGAGTTAGATCCTGGAAAGGACCTCTGGTGGACACTGGCAGGCTTTCTTGGATGGACCATTCATGGTGGTACCCTAGCTTTAGACAAGAGGAGGTGGGTGAGGCTGGGAATTCTATAGCTGGCATGTTGCTCATTTCATTCTAGGCTGTTGGACTCTGAGACAGGTTGGGGAGACATGAAATGGAGAGAAGAAAGCTATTTGTTGAGTTTGGAGGAGAAAGAGGCAGGGAATGGGATTAGCCTAGGTTTGGCAGGTAGCATTATCTCCTTAATCCTTATTACCAGCCTGCACCTGCACCAGTCCCAAACCTGGACCTCTTCTTCCCACTGTTTCCACTTGAATAGGAGAAAGGGAATCATTTTGGAGACGTTGTTTCTCAGTGAAGGTGGTACCAGCAAGGAGCCCAAGTGTTCAGGCAGGCTCCCACGATCTGTACAGGGGATGGGGTGGGAGGGCCAGAATGGGAACTGAGATTGAAAGCTCAAGAGAAATCAAGTGTATTTGCTCTTAATTATTTTTGTGGGCCCATGAATGTTAGAGCAGAAACTGAAGTCAGGTGAGAGAGACACGGGCACACGAACAAGGGGTGGGTGCCTGCAATCACCTGGAAGAGACATGTCCAAGTGGATGTACCACAAGACAGGCTTCCAGAGTGAGTTAGTGTTGATGCAGAAAATCCCCTTTGATGGGCCTCAGTTACCCTTTCTGGTTGAGTGATTAAGATCAAGGGTAAGGCATGAAATGGAATCCTGACTTGGACAGATACCAGCTCCATCACCGAACAATCCAGTCAGTCTCCCTAAAATCTTCTCTTTTGTTGTGTTTCCTTGAAGAGCTGACTTCATTGACAAACTGAATTTTATGGGTTCTAGGACTGAGTTTATGTATCTCTCGGTAGTAATATATTGAAGAGGTGTAAACGACCGGCAACAAGAATTAACCAGGCTAACTTTATTATAAAATATTCCGCTTTAATAAGGGCAAGAAAAGGGGGGACTTACAAAGCCAGAGTTCCCACAAAGCACAGGAAAAACAAAGAGGGAAAACAAGTGCACATTGATGGTTTTATAGGCTATTTGGGGCCCCAGGGGAACACACCCCACAAACAAGGTGATTGGTTGAGATTCCCCATCAATATATGAGTTAATACATAAAACCAACAAATATTAGCTATTTTTCCAAGTGTTATCGCAGCTTATTAATCTATAAGAAAAAGGAGATGGATTGATGTGTCTAAGCCTCAATCTGCCTTTTGTAATCTCTGGTTCTCATCGTAGCATAGAGGGTCCAGCACTGGAGGACCATTGCCAGGTGTTCGCCCCCAGAGTTCTCTGTCCCACACTTTCTAGCACTATGAAAGTTAGCCAGCAAGGAGACAATTTCCTGGTCAGTTCAAGATTGATCTCTCTATGTTCTGCAGCCAAAGTTTGTAGTGTCTTCAGCAACAGGGTCCTAACATCTAGTTATGGGGTAAAGGCAGAACTATAGCAATAGCCTGTCTTGTTTTGAGTGCCTCAAGGACCAGCCAGAAGAGAGTATTTGAGAAACCTCCTTCCCCAATACTTATTTACTGAAGTCAATCATCACTACCCTTCTATCTCTGCAGCTGTGATTAGGAAATTTGTTCTGGAAGACTGGTGCTCTATTGGGCAACTTCTGAGCAAGCATAGATTATTATTAGATGTTCCGGATGGAGCTGAAGCCTGCACAGGACTTTGCCTTATTGTCTATCTTCCCTCCCTTTACCTTAAACTATCCACTTACTTTCTTTCTCCTTCCTAGCAAGTCACTGTGGTCCCCAAGAGTTCTCTGTGTTCATGGATGTCTTCATGTTATTATCATTTTGACAAGTAAGTTACAATAGGTACTTTTTCCTGGCTTAGCTTTGTTTACACATTCTTCCCTATGTATCATTTTGAGTATGTTTGGGGTCTCTGTGGAAAGGCATGCTGCAACATCTGTGTATTAGTTAGTATTCTGTTACTATGATAACACACCATGACTAAGACAAAGTACTGGAGTTTATTTGGGCTTACCATTCCAGATGGGTAATAGTTGGTTGTGGTGGAGAGCATGGTAGCTAGTGGTGGGGACTGTGGCAGTAGCAGGAGACTGAGCACTCACCTCTTCAACCCCAAACACAAAGCTAAGAGCAAAATGAAAGTGGTATATGGACTTTTAATTTAAAATCCAAGGTCAAGTGACATACTTCCCCCTGGGAGGCTATACCACCCAAACCTCCTCCAACAGAGCTACCATTGTAGGACAAATCTCATTCAAAGCACTACAATGCCCATGTGGACTGATTAATTTGTGTCTGTACCAATCTTAGTTGGATTCTTATGGGAACATAATCAGTGGGTATGTACTTCATATCAACATCTTCACATCTGTGTATCTGTGGGTGTCTGTGTGTGTGTACATGCTGATGTGCCTAGATCACGACCCCCAAGGGAAACCACCAGAAACCCAGAGCAGACCAGACTGCAAAATGCAAGGTTAACTCCTTTATTGCAAGTATAGGCTAGCCAGGAACTTCTCCAAAACCCCAAAACAGCAAGGTAAAGAGAGAAGTTAAAAATTTCCTTTGCTGGTTAGTTTTTGAAAGGTGATACTACAAGAAGGCCTTTCAGAGCCGCTTTAGCATGGATGCAAGGTCTTTTGCTTTTTCCCATCCTGCTATGTTAGTTTGTTCTTTGTTTTCCTTTATTACCAGGTGACTGGCTGAGTGTCCTTGTGCTTTGGAATATCTCAGGTGGGAAGGGAAAAGTGAAACTAGTCTGGTTTCTAATTTTAAAACATTCTGTTAGGAAAATTTTGTCCCTTTGAGAATAAGGGATGAGGGTCTCACACTCACCATTCTCTGCATGTGAACATCTTAATACATGCATGTTTTAGGATGTTCCCATTGTAGCATGTCTACCATGTGTGTGTTCAATGTGGTGCTTAACTCCATATTTATGCTTGTGTGAATGTATGTTCAAGAAATGACTATTTCTAACTAAGTGTATATTTTTGTGTCCATTATGGTGTACATTTGCAGACACATGGATCCATAGTGTGTATAGATGAACATTTGGTACCTGCACATGCTTGTCTGGGTTTAGATTTATACATAGCCCTCGACCAGTTTCATCTTTGCTCATTAGTAAACAAATAAACCCTACATTTTTTTCAAACCCTTGTCTTCAACATTATGTACAAAGGATGATATAAGGTCAGAGGGGACTTGGCAGCTGTCACTAAGTTTCTGAGAAATGAATAGGTTAGCCAGATTATCCCTATTGGCTATGAGTAGTCATGTATCTGAATCTAGAGAAGCAGGCAGGTGAGAGTTAGGAGAGAAGGTAACAGAAACAAAGAGATGGGAAGTTGCTCTGCTTTAGATTTGTAGGTGCAGGAAACAAGCTTGGCCCCAGGAAATCAAGGAAGATTCTCTGGGAATTGGAAAAGCAGAAAAAAAATCACTGTCTTCCTTGATGTCAGTCTAGTGGAAGTCACTCTGGGCAGAAGCCCTGACAAAGAAGGTCAGATGATAAATACAGGCTACTCAGTCTCAACAACCACAGAGAACGAATACAGGGACAATCAGAGAGGAAAAGGCCCCTATTCTGATGTCATTAAGGGAAGAAATGCTACGGCTGTGGGACTTTACAATTTCAAGATTGCTATCCTTCTGAGGAGGTATGGGAGGTACCAGATTAGCTGCTCGGAGTGAAACTTACCCTTCAACTTGGGATACTTCATCAGCAGCTAGAATTAATAGCAAAAGGTGGAACTCAGTTTCCATGCCAGCAAAGAGGTTGAGGGTAGTGAGGACCAACTCCTTGAAATTTAATTCTGTGTTGGGGTCTCTTTTATCCTGAAAACAAAGGGGATCACCAACAAAAGAACCCCATTGAGCCTTTATCTTACCCTTTTCTCTGTGTAGAGAAGATGCATTTGTGAAAGGAGGAAAGATGGATTAAGTAAGTCCAGAAGAAACAATGAAAGCAAAGGTGCTGGTTTCTGAAGTTTAAACTGAAATATAGAGAGTGAGCTGCCAAAGTTCTCAAATCTAAGACTTTTAAGGTACATTCTGACTTTCAACAATATGTCTGTTGCATAGATGGTCTTAAAATTGTAATTTTAAAGTTTATTTATACTAAACTTTGTAAACTTGAAGTATAGTTTAGCAAAATATGGTATATATACGTGGCATTATGGAGAACAAGGGAACTGTCCTTTGCCACAAAATGGGTAGAACTGGAGGAATTAGTTTACTTGAAACAAGTCAGGCACAGAGGCAGTTACTGCATGTCTTCTATCATGGATGGAAGCTAGGAAATGTTGAATTAAAAGTAGGCCAGGCTCACAAAGAAAAAGGGTGTTGGTTTTGACCAGTGCATGCTGTATTCTTTTAATGAACTATCACATGAAAGTCTACTAACATGCAGCTAATATGTGATGACTATTCTTGGTTGTCAACTTTAAGTACAAACTTCGACTTTTCATGACAATGAGACTCATCTGCTCCTGTCAGCACCAATCTACTTCAAGAGGATGATGGGCACCTTTTGGTATAGGTAAGCCATCTGGGCGAGAAACTGCTCTTGGCTGGACTGCTTGATGCTATGCTGTACAAACTGGACATGCAAGACCCACAGATAAATGTAAACTAAACTTTCCTAAAGGTGAAAAGATCCTTCAGGGTTCCTGCTTCATGAAAGAGTCTGTCAGACATTCTGCAAGACATATAAGGAAGTGACTTACAATTTGCCAATATAAGTGAAATTGTCTTTAAAATTTCCTTCTTCATGAAAAAGTATGCCAGATACTATGGTGCAGTAGACAAAAGATGGGTGCCCCAATGGTACAGAAGAACTTTGGGTGACTGTCCAAGCAGCAAGATGTCTCTGCCAATTCTAGAGTTTTGGAAGTTGCTTCCAGTGCACTTCCTGTTAACTTAGGTAATATTATATCCTTCTCTATTCTTCAGTGGAGTTGAAGAAAAGATAGTTTATAGTTTTTCTTAGGTATGATAAAAGATAAAGTATATAAAAGTATTATAAGTGTAGTTATTGCTTGATACCTGATTTGTTATATGTTATTTTACTAGATTAAAGTTAAAATTTTCCTTTTTTTATTTGAACAGAAATGGGGAAATTGTGTGGGAAGTCCTTCTGTATGTGTGTTGCTTTTATTGGTTAATGAATAAAGAGGCTGCTTTGGCCTGTGATAGGGCAGAATTGAGCTAGGTAGGAAAACTAAATTGAATGCTTAGAGAAAATAGGTAGAGTCAGTGAGAAGCCATATAGACACCACAGGAGACAGACACCTCCACCAGAGCCCGCTGAAACTTTGCACGTAGGCCACGACCTCATGGTGATGCACAGGTTAATGGAGACTGGTTAATTTAGGATATAAGAGCCAGCTAAAACTATTCTTAAGCTACTGGCCAAATAATATGTTTACATACCAATGGAATGTCCAAGAATCCAGTAATTGTTCAGTCCATGAGGTTGGATGTTTCAGATGGTCTTCAGAATCTGTGAGAATCATGAAGAAGTAGGCTCTAGTGCCAGTGAAAACAGACAGGCAAAGAGAGCCAGCTACCTTCTTCCATGTCCTTTATATAGGCTGTCTTCAGATTGAAGGTGGGTCTTCCCACATCAAAGATCCAGAAGAGGAAGTGTAGGCAGAGGCTGTTTATTTATTCCTGGCTACTCAGACCCAAAATAATCACACAGAAACCATATTATTGGCAATATGTTTTAGCCAATAGCTTAAGCATAGTTAACACTAGACACAAATATTCCTAAATACAGGTTCTGGTGATAGTTGTATGTGCCTATCAGCAGATAGGAACTAAGTTTGGCTGCAAAGGCTTTAGGGGGTACGCAAATATTACCACACAGTAATTCATTACAAGTAAGATAAAAAATAGCACTGCAAGCACTTTAGAGTCCAAATTCTAGAATTCAAAAGCAAACTATTCCTCAAACATTCTGCGTGACATTACCTTGCCTTTTCATCTATCAGCATTTTTTTGTTTTGTTTTTTTATTGTCTTTTTTCTTTTTTTTTTTTGAAAAAAAAAATTTCCGCCTCCTCCTAGCCTCCCATTTCCTTCCCCCCTCCTCCCGCCCCTTTCCCCCCACTCCTCTCCCCCTCCCTCTCCAGTCCAAAGAGCAGTCAGGGTTCCCTGCCCTGTGGAAAGTTGCCTAGCCAGTTTGGATGTTCATCTGTCAGCTTTTATAGTAGCAAAATTAGCAGAGCATTCATAGCCTTCTCGAGGGAATCCATGTAGGTGATTCATGAATCACTTGTCAGAGAATCTTCAATACACTGAGTACATTGCACTCATTTCTGTCCTTATTGATGCCACTTACTATGACCTTGAAGTTCTCTAGTGTAGGCATTTCACAACAGTCACTGAAGTCATCTGCTTTGTCTAAAAGGGCCTCCTTCACAGCCTCATGTTCACATAAGACAGGCACTGACCATAGACCAAAGTGTACAGTGAACCGAGAGCCATATTTTTCCTGGAGCTAGAAATGAAGGAAAATACGGAAGGAAGGAGTAAATTGCAAAATGATGGGACACCCAGTCAAGGAATGTAGAGGGTAGAAATTCTAGGAGGATGAAAACATAGAATAGAGAAAGGTAGAAGGGATATTGGGGAAAAAAGCATCAAAATGATTCCTTGACTTTGGGCAGTGCATGTCCCTAATTTTGTACTGCTTAGTTTTGTTTGCGAAACAATGGACTTTGACTTGATGAATTCTGTGATCTACATATTCTCTTTTTGAAATGCTAGGTTTCTAGCATCTTAAAAGTGTAGGACAATTTGAGAACAAAAGTTGTGCTTAAAAAAAGGAGATTCCCAAAATCCTTAGAATGTGATCCAGAGTCCTGAGAAGAGAGGGCTCTGTTCTAGTGTGCTCAGAGTCTAAATTTTTTCCTCTTCATTTTAGGATTCTATAATTTCAGAATCCTAAGTTTCCTAAAGTTTCTTTCTGAGTCTTTGTTTAGGAATCATGAGTTTTTTGTGTGTAATCATCTATGTTGTTTGTTGACTTCATTGCTATAAGAAGCAATGAACACACTCACCTTGAGGAAGAATTGAAATAAGGCATCAACACAGACTTGTAATCCGTTCCCCCCAAAATAGTACTGGTGTGGTGCCAGGGAATAGCTTCCCTATCTTACTGGTTCTCTTCCAAATAATCAAGATGAGCAGGCAATGCATGTAGAGTACCATAAAGATGCTGAAGGCCCACTTAAGTTCCATGGTGCTAAGTCAAAGGGTTATGACCTTGGATCCAGATCCTGCCTACATAGCTTCTAGGAGATCAGTTTACACTAAAATCTGAACCCCGTGGAATTCAAAATGTCCCTGTATTATGCCATCAGTAGTCTGATTGTTTGATAGATGTGCAGTTATGTAATTTTTAATCTCTCATCTGCACTGTAGTGATATTTTATTAGTATTTTAATAAATAAAGCTTGGATAAAGATCAGAGTAAAACAGCCCCACTGGTCAGTCTTTTAGACCAGGTAGTGGTGACATACATGTTTAATCCCAGTAGTTACACTACTTTGCCATAGAAACCAGGCAGTAGTAGTGCATGCCTTTAATCTCAGCCCCAGAGAGAAATACAAAATGATAAGAGACAGCTCTCAGACTTAGTCTCATTTCTGAGGATCCCTGGAGGCAGGATCACCATTTCAGACTAAGGCAGATGTAAGAGTCAGTGGTTGACTGTCTTGCTTTTCTGACCTTCAGGTTGAACCCCAATATTTTTTCTCTTGTTTTTTATCAATAGTGATACAGTTAATAGAGTTATATTGAATTTACCCATAAAACTTTACAAGGGGTTTTCCCCTTTCTTCCCATTTCTAGTTTCCCATCTGTCCCTCAGCTTCATATTCTTTGTAGCATCTGAGAAACAGCCAGTTTATAGGGACTCTGCATAAGGTATAGTCCTTCCCAGTCCTTCCTTCATTGTTCTGCTGCATGAACTATCCTTTAGACCTTTGTTTTTATTGACCTTGGAATGCCAATTTCTTGTGCTTTACTTCCACCTGTCCAGAGAAGTTCAGAGGCAAGATGTTTACTTCCCTGGTTCAGCATATCTAAGGACATTATACATACAACCCCTGAGAATTTCCCACTTATCCCCGAGACTTCTATCCCTCTGAATCACATCTAATGTAAGTAATGAGGATGATTGTATGTGTTTGTGCATGCGTGTGAGTGTGTATGTATGTGTGTGCAAGAGACACACACACACACACACACAGAGAGAATGTGGTGTTGTGAGGATATTATAAAAATGATAGGGGCATATTAAAGGAATTGGAGGGGAGGGAATGGGGCATGAATTTGATCCAAATTTTATAGGATGTCATACACTTTCTTATCTACTCCAGATACAAACAGTAATGAAAGATTAGATTGCGTTGATTTATCCAAAATTTATGATGTGATGTCTAAGATGCAGAGAGACTTAGAACCCTACCCTATGAACAGGATTCACCATTAGAGATTTGCCTTAAGAATATTAATACAAAGTTCCCAGTTCTTTTCATGTCAAATATTTGTAAAACTTCTATCCTGGCCCCAAATAAATTTGCAGGCAATTGTTCTCTTTCTGTGTGCATCGGTACCACCACACAGATCTGACCCTGTCCTTGGATGTCTGGGTTCTCACATTTGGAAATTGAGTTCCTTTTATTTACCTGCAGATTCCAAGAACAGAGCATGAGTTATGCATGGCACCCATGATTGTAATATCAGCAGCTAAATCAGGATTTAGGGACAGCCTGGGGATATGTGGCAAGAGCTAGACAGGGAAAATGATGAGAATTTAGGTGGTTAAGAAGGTGTCCCATGTCTAGGAGAAATGGTGAGATTTCTAGGAAGACTGAAAGTATCACCTTCTTCATGCTAGGCCTCCTCTTCAGATACCTTTCCTTTTATTCTAAAGAAACAAGATAAACAACTAGTTTGCATCCTCCTTCATGGCTCATGTTTCCTATAGCTGCATTCTACCCTTCCTCACCACCTAATGTTACCCTTTCTTCATTTCCTTTCTACATGTTAAACTATACACGTGAGTGTACATTTATTTACATATATAAATGCATTCATGATAGAAATAATTCTGGAGGTCCCTCAAAAACAAACAAGAAAATAGCAACAACAATCCCCTGCAAACCCAAACTGGCACATCAACCAGCTGTTTCTCTCTGGGCATCCACCCAGTGAATCCCATACCTTACCGTAGAGGTACTCGCCATATTCACTACAGCAAGGAATCAACGTAGCTGTTCATCAATAGGTGTAAGGATAATGAAAACCTAGTGTGTGTCTAAAATTAAATCTTGTTCAGCTCTAAAAGAAAAGAATATAACCACAAAATCTACAGGGAAATGAAAATATTTAGAGTACATAATATTAATTGAGGTTATACAAACTCAGAAGGAAAAATAACACAAACTCTCATTTGTGTCTCCTAGGGGTGTTGCGGGAGGTCCTTCCGCTCCTCCAGCCTATAGCCGCTGAGATACCAGCCCATTGGGGCGTGGTCTCTCTCCCTTTAAAAAAGCGGCCAC
>NW_004949194.1:624756-632731 GCF_000317375.1 Microtus ochrogaster
TAAAAAAGCGGCCACTTCCTTCTCTCGCTCTCTTCACTTCCTGCTTGGCTGGCGACTAGACTCCCTTCCTGGTTGTACAGAGGGCTGACGGTGATCTGTAAGTTTTTTCCCCTTTAAATAAATACTACCCTATTAATCATAATTCCAAACTGCTGTGGCATTGTTTGTGACTTACTCCTACATAGGATGCCTTTCATAATGCAGAGAACTATCATCTCCGGGGTCTCTCATGACTCTTATTTCCTTTTTGTCTCCCTTTCTCCTGACCCTCCCTAACACACATACACACACATCCACACCACCGGAATGGTATCTGTTATGATATGATTATGGTTGTGTGTAGCATGATTAATAAAAACCCAGAAACAGATATTGGGGTTCAACCTGAAGGTCAGAAAAGCAAAACAGCCAGCCACTGGCTCTTACCTCTACCTCAGTCTGAAATTGTGATCCTGCCTCTAGGAATCCTCGACTGTGTTTGAGAGATGTCTCCTCCCATCTTATAGTCCTTTCTAGGGCTGGGATTAAAGGCATACACTACTACCACCCAGTTTCTATGGCAAACTAATGTGACTACTGTGATTAACTGTGTGTGTTACTATTACCTGGTCTGTAAGACTGACCAGTGGGGCTGTTTTACTCTCTGATCTTCAGGCAAGCTTTATTTATTAAAATAAAAATGAAATATTACTACATTTCCCTTTTGTCTAAAATAAAAAAATTAGGCTATTGCTAATATAAGAAAAACTATATACAGTAAATACAATAACTTTATACAATATGTATGGGCAATAAACACACCAACAATATCTAGTCCACTTCTAATTGACAAATACAGAGAAAATATTCCTTATCTATCCTATCAATATCTATTTTGGTGAATCCAAATCCTGTCCTTAATTTGCTTTTTGCCATAGCTTGCTTTCTGTGTCAGGTAAACAAGGAAAACTATAACTATCTAGTCTTCAACTCTCCCTTAGAGACCTAAAAAGGAAATAATATTAACTGAGAAAGAAGGAAGTGCAGGCAAGCGACTTGTAAAAAATGTGAGAAATACAAGAAACATTTGGCTTTCTAGACAGTCACCCAGAGTTCCTCTGCAACATTGGGGCATCTCTCTTCAGCTTATAGGTCTAGCATATCGAACAGACTTTTCTGTAAAATAGGATGTATTGCAGGGCAATCCTCCCTTGTCTTGACAATGTTTGCCAGTTGCTTTCTTTTGTGTCCTGCTTGTCCAATTATGAAAGCATACTGTCAGCAGTCAAGGCAAGGGCATTTTTTTTGCCAGTTGAGTTTCTCCAATGCCCATTACCTTCTCTGAAGTATATTGGTGCTGCCAGAAAATCACCATACTTTCCAGACACTTATTTTCAACCACAAGAGCATTGCAATAATGTTCTCCTCTTAAACTCCCCAAATGCTGGGACTACAGGTGTGTGCTACCACACCAGAGATATTTCAAATATCTGATAGTCATATTTTGGGAGTAGATATCATAAGTACAATGTAGTTCTAATACACTATGTGGCTTAAGATAAAGGTTCTTAATATCTATGTATATCTGCCTATTACTAGGTGAAGGCAGTATATCTCCCCCAAAGTGTGAAGACTGTAATCCTTACTGTATGAAATATGCTTCATGGCTCCCACTGTGAATCCTGGGTTGGAATAATGACACAAGATCAATGCCGGATCACCCTGTTTGACAGAAAGGCAGAAACAAGGTCCTAGTGTCATTCAGGTCCATTATGGCACTTTGTCAAGGTCAGAAAAGCACAAATGCTTTTCTGAAATCACTGTGGTTTCCTGACTTACCTACTCAACTACTTGAGTATAGCTCTACTGCCAACAACAACAGGCATTGGCTGAACATCACTAGAAGGGTGCTGCTTCCCCACTTCACTCCAGTAAAGAGAAATGAAGTCTTATTAAAAAGAGAAGTCTAAGGATGGGTATGGCCTCCCATGCTTCTCATTTTTGCACTAGGAAGGCTTACATTAAGCATGTACCCTTGCTTAAGTAATTTAATAAAACCCTATGTCCAGTTAAGACCCTAAAAGCACTGGTGATAGAGTGGTGGAGCACTTGCCTGGTGTATTTGTTACTTTTTTATTGCTGTGAATGTACACCAGGACAAAGGCAACTTATAGAGGAAAGACTATCTTGGGGAATGTGTGGGGGAGGGTTTAGAAGCATAAAATGAGGGTTTGAGTCCATGATTATCATGGCAGCTGGCAGGCAGGCATGGTGCTAGAGCAGTAGTTGGGAGCTCACAACCTTATTCACAAGCATGAAGCAAGTGAGAGAGAGCTAACAGGGAATGGTTGGAAATTTAAAATTTCAAAGCCTGGGAACCAAGGACCTAACAGCTACACTCGCACATACTCAGTTCCTGAACAATTACCCATATACGTATGTTTTGGTTTGGTTCCCTGGGAAACGGGGTCAAAATGACCTCTTACCTCATCTGATCTGGCAACAGCTCTCCAGTCAATTATTGGTAATAGCCCTTTTAAATAAGCCAATCAGAATAGTCAAAGAACAACCTCCCTTGCTTCTGTGGCCCCTTTAAAAGTAGACTGTACCAGCTATTCGAGGTCCCTTGGCTTCCCGAATGCTGGGGGACCCTGTCATGACAGAATTAATAAAATCCTCATGCTTTAAAAAAAATTCAAAAAAAATTCAAAGCCAACCCTTAGTGATATGCCTCCTTAAAAAGATACACATCCTAATCCTTCCCAAACATTTCAGAGATGCCCAATCATACTACAAAAGCATTTGTTCAACTATGTTCATAGAAGCACTATTTGTAATAGACAGAACCTGGAAACAACCTAGGTACCCCTCAATAGAAGAATCGATGAAGAATGTGTGACACATATACACTTTAGAGTTTTACTCAGAGGTAAAAAACAATGACATCTTGAATTTTGCATGTAAATGGATGGAAATAGAAAACACTTTACTGAGTGAGACAACCCAGACCAAGAAAGATGAATATGGTATGTACTCATTTCCACAAACTGGGAACCAGAAATGCAAATGTATAAGTCTATGGGTTCATTCTCATTCAAACTAACATGCATGGACTCTGGCAATCAACAGTGAGAAGCTTGGGGCTCAATAGTATGACCATAGTCTAGCATAAATGAGACTACAATTTTTTATTTTATTTTATTTTTGTCTTGAGACTGTGTCTCGAGAAACTGTAATTTTGGAGCCTGTCTTGGAACTAGCTCTTGTAAAGCAGGCTGGTCTCAAACTCACAAAGATCTGCCTACTTCCTCCTCCTAAGTGCTGGGATTAAAGGTGTGCTTCACTACCACCTAGCATGATACTACCATTTTAATTCTCATAACAGAGAGAGGTGTGCTGGAAGAGGAATAAAATATGATATACATGAAAATGTCATAAAGAAATTTATATTTATGTACTAAAAATGATTGAAAGTAGGAAGAGGAGCTGGGAAGATAGCTCAGCTGAATTGTACCTGCCTCACAAGTATAAAGAGCTAAGTTTGGACCCCAAGTACCCTCATAAAAGCCAGGTTTAAACATGGAGCATATATATGGAACCCCATTGTTTTGAGGGTAGAGCATGTAAAATCAGATCTCATTGACTGGTCAGTCAGTCAGCCTAGCTGAACTGATGAAATATATTCAGGTCTAATGAAAGACTCTGTCTCAAACTAATTAAATTAACTAACTAATGTATTAATCAACTAATTAAGTAGAGAACATACAACTAGAGAAAATGCTAACATCACACAGGTGCCATTATTTTTTTCATAAAACCTATACAATGGATTAATGGGGCTTTGGAATGAGGAACTTGTACCCAAATGCAACCATTGTGTAACAATCCATAAATATGCTTTTGTACAGTGGTTCAAAGTTTGTTCCATTGCAGGCTGGACCTCCTTGCTACTAAAGAGCCTGAATTGCATTCTGGAGTGACCCACCTTTGTTGAGTATCCCACACAATATAGAACACCTGAAAATACATGCATGGGAATTACTTTTATATAAAACCTAACATTTTAATTTGTATCTAATTATGCAGACAAATTTGGGTACTAGTCTAAAAGTAATTTATTTTTCCATTATGTTCTGAGTTATACCATCATCTTGGGGAGGCAGAAACTCAATCAGGGTTGGCTCTACTCCCAGTGTGCTGGGATTCTCACCATCAGATTTGCCTGTAGCCTGGTCTCATGGAAGCATTTTCTCAATTGAGGCTTCCTCCACCCTGATGACTCTCACTTCTGTCAAGTTGACATAAAATTAGACAGAACATCTGACAAGAAGCTAAAATTTGGAATCTATAAGGAATTCAGCGTATATTAATTTAACAGAGTTGTTTGTGGTTTGTGGCGAACTGCGTACAATTCTTTTAGCTTAGAACAGTACACAGTCAGGGGTTCAATCAAGAGGGGATGGAACTTCTAGTATAATTAGGAGTTTTTCAAATGATATAATCTAAATATTCCCCAAGAATAAAGATTTGGACACTTTTATGCATTGACATTTCCACACAGAAAATGGTTCAAAAATATGCACTGATCTTTGGGGGTCTTTAGGACAATTCAATAAATCAATGATAAGGGCATTTCATCTCTTTTGTGCTTCTTCTGAAGGCCCCTTTATCTATCAGAGGGTTCTTGTTTCCTGGACAGAACAGATTTTCCCTGTCTGAGTAGCAATTGAAAGTATGGAAAATCTGATTTAAATTCTATCTTGGCCTATATACACATGCAACTTTTCTAACTTGTCTAATTATTTTAATATAATATTGTATCTCAAGAAAGCCAATCTGTGATTTACCCTCCCTGGCCCCAGGTCCCCCTTCAAAAACTACAGAAGTAATTTTAAGTACAAAAGATAGATCAAAGCTTTTCTTTGTTTATTTTGGATTCAGTTTGGGAAGGTAAAAATCAGAGAACTGAATGCTAGCAGGACCAAGCATGACTAAGTAGCAAAACCTAGCGATGACTGTGTACATACTCAGCATAAAGCACGGAAAGTTATTCTTGTGAGGAACAGAAACATTGATGTTTGAAACTATTACATGAAAAGTAAACAATAACTTTTCTAACATGGACCAGATTGTTAATGATTAAAACAGCATCAAAGTTGAATGGACTCTGTCAACATTACAACATTTCAAAGTTCCTACCCAAACATCAGAAAGTACAATCAAAGCCAAGCAAGGTTTGTTCTCCAAATTTTATCTATTCATTTTCTCTTGCATATTCACAAAATGTTGAACTTTACCTAAGGATACCTCCTACCTCATTTCTCTCTAACCCTGCCTTCTGCCTCCTTGTCCCACCCCCTGTCCCCTACCTGTGCTTCTACTCCTTTCTCTGTTGATGCTGAGATGCTCTTTATGTAACTATACAATTCTTTCATCACTGCTATTTTCAAATGAATCAGCAAATATTTTTTAGACCTTCCCCATTCCAACAGCCAGCACTGTAAATATAAACAGACATCACCTATCTGAACAAATCCATTTGCAGAGACAATTTAAAAACTGAAAAGATAGACTGAGTTGTATTAACTCAGCAAAAGAGTACCTGTCTGGCATGTGCAAAGCCATTGTGTTACATACCCAGAATAAGAAGTAAATAGAGCAAGCAGAATAAAAGTAAATGTGCTGACTGAAGAGAAAAAAAGACTCCTGTAATTTCAGCACTAGTTAGATGGAGGCAAGGAAGACAAATTGTTTAAGCCATTTGGGCTACGTAGCAAGTAGCAGACCAGCCTGAGATATGTGAGTAATTGTTTAGAAGTGAGAAGAGTGGGCAGAAACAGATGGGCAGCTGGAAGTAGCTATAAACAAATAAAAACATGTAATGCTATTGCATCTGTTATGCAAACAAGGACAAATAAAGCACCAAGCAATAAGAAATGAACATGACAGGGGTCAACACATGCCTTTCAATAATAACTGAATATTAGTTTTCTCAGTGTCCAAACAAAAGACATAAACTAGCAGGTATCTTTTATAAACAGGATTGATCTTTCCATATTTTCCTGTCTATATGAAACACATCCCATAATTTATGTTAGGTTGAAAGGATGGAATGCAGCAAAGGGAATCAGGAATAAAGTAGACATCACTCTTCTAATATCTGACAAAATGGACTTTGATTCATAGCCAATAAGAAGAGATAATAACATTGATTTTACTAACCAGGGTAACAATCCATATAAATGAAGCTGATTCTGAACACATACACATCAAATGTGGACACACACAGTTCTATAAAAAATATAGTGCGTAATAGAAGATTAATCCCAAGATCGTGGTATAAGGTGTTTACAATGTCCCACTCTCACCACAGGATATGCCATTTGGAGAAACACTGAATTTAACCTCATAGATCAAATGGACCTATTGATGTCTATAGAATACTCCACTCACATACTATAGAAGGAGAATTCCTCTCAACAGTCTCTAGAACTTGCTCTAAAGTAGACCACATATTGGAACACAAAAAATCTCTTACCAGATATAGGAAAATTGAAATATGTTCTTATATGCTATCTGATCATAATAGAATATAGATAGAAATCAACAGTAAAAAAATACAAAATATCACAACTTATCAAAAATCTACCCAAGGAATTCAGCCCTAGCAGAAAAATTTATAGATATATGTGCCTGAATTTAAAAGTATTCAAAAGAAATAAAATAATAAAAATGAAAGTAACTTCAAATAAATAACTTTATGAGGAATATTAAAGTTATGTTTAAAAATAAATCAAACCCCTAAGCAGTAGATGGGCAGAAATTAAGATTGGGTCCAAAAGTAGTGTACTGAAAGTAAAATTAGTACAAAGAGCCAATGAGAGGTGAATTCAGAGCAGGACTCCACATTCCATTTTTCAAAAGTCCTATATATTAATTTCCCCTGAATTAGAATGTTTGATCCTGAAATGAAGCTCATTAAGTCTCAGAAAGTTCTAATAGAAAACTTGTAACAATGAAGTTATCTGTGATGGGTGGGGCTCTGCAGTGATACAGTTGTTTGACGATCACTCATATTCATGGAGTTGCAGCCACATCCCTCCCAGGTACTTTTAAAAAGATTTATTTATTTGTTATGCATACAGTATTCTGCCTGCATGTATTGTATGCAAGTAGAGGGCACCAGATCTCATTATAGATGGTTGTGAAACATCATGTGGTTGCTGGGAATTGAACTCAGGACCTCTGGAAGAGCAGTGCTTTTAACCTCTGAGCTATCCCTCCAGGCCTCGTGGGAACGTTTAAGGAAGCAGCTTCTGAAATGCTCACACACCTGTCCACAGGTGTCTTGCAGTGACCACTGTGTTCACTAGTTTGTGGTTCTCTGACCAAGGCTATCCATGAGAATGTAAGAGTAAAAGGCTTCTGGTGCTTCTGGCATTTTTGCTAGAGTATATGAAGACTATCCATAGATGGCAGATACTTTCTCTCATGAGCCCTTTCAAGATTCTGTATCAGAAGTGTAGAAGAAGAGCAAAAATAGAGACTGCTTCCCAGAATGTTCTGTTTGACCGGGCCTAGTAGGATACAAGCAACTTTGAATCACAAGATTTTGGCTCTGAAAAGGAAATCTCACAAATTTTGTTGACTTCTGGAATCATTTTTATGAGCAAGGATGAAGGATTTCTGAATGGTTTGTCTTCTGGTCCTAGAGGTAGGGTTTTATCAAATACTTGAAGACAAAACCATGCCAGATCAGCAAGAGTAGATTTTGTGTATTTTGTTGGTAAAACATTATTGTTATGGGTTAATATTGGACCACAGGCTTGAAAAAGGCCTTGAAGGCCGGGCGGTGGTGGCACACGCCTTTAATCCCAGCACTCAGGAGGCAGAGGCAGGCAAATCTCTGTGAGTTTGAGGCCAGCCTGGTCTACAAGAGCTAGTGCCAGGACAGGCTCCAAAGCTACAGAGAAATTCTGTCTCGGAAAACTAAAAA
>NW_004949194.1:632831-645971 GCF_000317375.1 Microtus ochrogaster
AAAAGAAAAAGGCCTTGAGGAACATGATTAGGTTTACTATAGAACTCTGAATTTCATAGGGGCTAAGTGGAATGTAAAACTGATTTGTTCACAGTATGAGAAAAGTATGTGTGTCTTCTAAGAGGAGTCAGTGAAAGAGGTCAGAAAGGTTGCAAAGTTAAGCTATCTGGGAACAGAGATAAAATGACAAAGTACACAGAGAACAAATAGAGGGTGTATTTGTAGGTATGAGCCAGATATGCATACATCAACTAAATAAACACAAGCACCCACATAGAAACACACACATAAACAACACACACACACCTCCAAACTGATGCAACTAGATTAAACAGAACTTCACTATCAAAGAAGAAAACAGAATGGTAGAATGGGTCATCAGTAAAGATGCTTTCTACTGAACCTGACAACTTGAGCTCAGATTTCATGACTACTTCATCAGAATTATCATCTGACCTCCATATATACTATGACTCAAATGTGCCAAATCATATACACCCACACAGTAAATAGATATGATTTTTAAAATTTCTTTAAACAACCTTTTCTCATTTTAGATACCAATTATAAGAGGAGAATGCTCATTCTTTTCCTGTCTACCCAGACCCAAATAAGCACACAGAAAGTATATTAATTACAGCACTATTCAGCCAATGACTCAGACATATTTCTACCTAGCTCTTATATTTGAATTAACCCATTTCTATTCATCTGTGTATTGCCATGAGGCTGCAGCCTACTTGAGTGGTTCCTGATCCTTCTCCTTTAGAAGCTATATGGTGTCTCTCTGACTCTGTCCACTCTCTCTATATATGTCTGTTTGGATGTTCTACATGACTTTACTCTGCTATGGCATCTGACTGACTCGGCTTCTTTCTCCCAGCATTCTGTTCTGTCTACTCCACCCGCAGACATATCTTACTGTGGAGAAAAATCTAAGTTCTTAAAACATTTTAGATGCCATATTCTGTAGATCTTTGAAGTGTTGAAGTTTATCTAACTGAAATATATCTCTGCATATCTAGAAAACCTAACTAACATGACTATAACTTTGACTATTATAAATGGCTACGTATTAATCTGTAATTTTAATTATACATTATATTTTTAAATGATTTGCACAAACACAATACCTAAAACAAGAGCAGAAATACATATACAATGTGTAACAAAATTGATCTTAAATTTGTATCAATAGACTAAGATCCATACCAATACCAAATATTCATCTCTATATTATATCCCCCTTTATTTCATTTAGAAATTGACTATGGCCATTAAATGTTTATATCCAACCCCTTTTTCTCTTTAAAGTATTATTTTTTAAAAGAAAACAAACTACCTTTTTTTTCATTATACATACCAATCCAACTTTCCACTCCCTCTCCTCCTACCATCCCCTCCACATATCTTCCCACTCCACTTCATCCATTCCTCAGAGAGGGTAAAGCACATTGCTTTAGGGAAAGTCTAAGGTCCTCACTACTATATATAGGTTGAGCAAGATATCCATCTAAAGAGAATAGTGATGTGGGATTTCCTTCTGTATACTGTGATTACTTTTAATGAATGAAGAACTGCTTTGAGCCTATAGCAGAGCAGGGCGGGGCAGAGGTGAGCTAGGCAGGGAGGACTGGACTGAATGCTGGGAGAAAAAGGGGGAGATTCAGAGAAAAACTATGAATCCTCCACCAGAGACAGACTCTAGGAATTTTATCCAGTAAGCCACAGCCTCATAGTGATACACAGATTAATAGAAATGGGTTAAATTAATATGCAAAAGTTAGCCAATAAGAAGCTAGAAGTCAAGAAGTGATTTAATACAGTTTCTGTGTGATTACTTTGGGGTTAAGTGACCAGGAACCAAGAAGCGGCCCCTCCTCCAACAGAATAGGTTCCCAAAAAAGTCATTACATGCAATAGGGATAAATCCTAGTGGTCCCTCAGTCTGCCCCAGCCATGCAACTGTCAGCCACATTCAGAGGGACTAGTTTGTTCCTATTCTTGGTCTTTACCACTTAGACTGGTATTGATGAGCTCCTATTAGCTAATGTAGACTCTTTCAGTGAATAAACCCATCATGGTCTCATTTCTTAGTGTCCAGTAAGACTACAACAATAAGCCTCATTTAACTATTTGAGCATTAAATCTAAATTTTGTAAATTGCTGTAATAGCAGCTCAAAGGTTAAGAACACCATACTCTTTTTCACAGGACCTGAGTTGGGTTCCCAGTGTTCTCACTGGGAAGTTTACAAGTGCCTGGAACTAGCCTTCCTGGAGGATATGAGGCTGTTTTTCGTGCTCCCATATATTTCATCCATGTGCATATATACACGAACATACATTCACATCACTTAAGATTAATAATTAACATTACACACAGACAGTGGTGGTGCACACCTTTAATTCCAGAACTTGAGGGGTAGAGGCAGAGGGATGGATCTCTGTAAGTTTAAGGCCAGCCTTATCTACAGAGTGAGTTTGAGGACAGGCAGGAACACACAGAGAAACCCTATTTTGAAAAGCAAAAACCAACAAACAAAAAATCTAATTCAAGATTATTTATTTTAAGAAAAAGATAAATTTAATATGAAAGGCTAACAGTATTAGTATTACTTAGTATTTTTGTATTCCCGATATCTCATGAATAAGAATTTATGCTGTTTTCTTTCCTTGATTTGCTAATATATGTACCACTGAAGCTGGTTTCTCAGTTTACAAACCACAGCTCACAAACATCTGAATTTGACTAACTGGAAGATGATATAATTAGATTAAGGCAATTTAATAAAACATTTCTCTTTATTCTTGAAAATTAAGAGCATATATTCAATCAAATATGATCATATCCATTGTCCATTTTCCTCCTCAAGATCCTTTCACATCCTCCAATCATGTAACCTGTTTCCCTCATCTTCATTTTTGATAACCCACTAACTGAAATTAGTTCTGCCCATATGTACATGGATGTGAAAACCATGTCATATCCTTAAAAATAATGATTTTCCCTCTTCCAGCAGCTCTTAACTCTCAATGTCTCAAAATATAGGTAAGGGACCTGGAAAGCATCTCCCTCATTTATGACAAATTTTAGGTATCTTGATTTTGTTTAAGTTTTGTCTATAGTTTTCGTCACTCTATCAGTTTGATAGTCATGCCATATCCTGAGATTTACAATGCATCACAATTTATCTCTGTCTGTTTCATCCTTTTTATCTTCTCTTCAATGAGCCTCTGTAAGGTGGTTGATAAATATGAGCCACTTAGAGCTGAGTGCTCAGTCTTTTATTGTCAACACTTTGAGCACTTAGACTCTCTGCACTCATGGCTGCCCACTGTTGAGAGAAGCCTCTCTGACCAATGCTGGGAGCAGCCCAGGGCCATGGACATAAACATAGTTAGAAGGCAATTTGACAACATGGCCATTTAGGAAAATAACAATATCACCTTCTATCTTTGGACCTATGACCTCCCCAGCTGTGCTGGCTAATTTTATATCCCCTTTCCATGTTAACACATCTATTGATATTGCCAACATTCCAGTCTTGTTTACAAACAATTTCCAGTAGAAACTGTTTCAGAGCAGACTGCCTAGTATTCTGGCTCTCCTCTTTGTTGATGTGCCCTGATCCATAGATGCGGGAGTTGTGATTTAGACATATATTTGGGATCTGGATTTGCCATGATCTGATCTTCTTTGCACTGTGTCCATTATGGTTTTCTGTGATGATCCCATATTCTGTGAAGAGAGGTATCTGTGATGAGAATTTTATCATAGCCCACTTGTCTATGGACAGAACAATAAGATTTAGAATGTAGTAAGGAATAAATCCAAAAATCAATGGTATTATATTCTTTTCTGAGGTCTAAGACCTTCCTATCCCTTGGAAGTTGGCAGGGTTTCCAGTACCAGGCATGATTTCCTGATGTGGGACAATGATGTTGTACTCTGTAAAGATTTTTCATTAGTGCTAATTTAATAAAATGCTAACCGGCCCATAGCCAAGCAAGAAGTATAGGTGGGGTGACCAGGACAAGAGAATTCTGGGAAGAGAAAAAGTTCATTCTGTAGTCATCACCCAGATAAAGAGGAAGCAAAATGAGAATGCCTCACTGATAAAATGTACAAAGCCATGTGACTAACACAGACAAAAATTATGGGTTAAGGATTAAGAATTAGTTATTAATAAAGCCTGAGCTAATAGGTCAACCAATTTATAATTAATGTAAGCCTTTGTGTGTTTCTTTGAAACTCAACAGCTGCAGGACTGGACTGGACAGAAACCTCTGTCAACAATTTCTCTCAGGTTGCATGGGTGGGCCTACTAAGTAGACCCATGACAAACAAGGGAGTTGGAATAGTAAAAAGAAGATTTCCAACTCTAAATATTTAGGCCTATGTTGATTCACAGAAGAATCTTACCAGATTTTCAGAGTTACAATCTTTCTTAAATTCTTTTATAAAAACAGAAAGAAAGAAACATAAGAATCACTTCAAACATTTTCTATGAAGCCAGTATCTTTCTAATTTCCAAACCAGGGAGAGAAAAAAAAAACTAACAACACCAACAAAAACTACAAACCTATATTCCTGGTAAACAGAGATGCAAAATCCTCAATAACACACTAGCAAACTGAATACAAGCACATATTCTCTGTATGTGTGTGTGTGTGTATGTGTGTGTGTGTGTGTGTGTGTGTGTGTTTTCCTCCTGTGCCCACCTACCACTCCCTTGTGCTTGGCTTTTTATGTTTTCCAATTTTAGATTCAGTTTGGATAGGGCAATCGCACCCTGAGAAACAATACTGTATATAACAATACAGTTATATACTGTAACCTAGTTACAGTGATATAGCATGTAAAAATAAACAAATAACCTAAAAGAAAGAACTTTAATGGTTCATTAATGAGGTACAATTCTCATTGTTTTGTTTTCTTCCTTGAACACTCATGTATAGATTAATAAGTATGAAATTAATTAATTAAGGAATAGAATCTTTGAACTCAGATACCTTACACATAAAGAAAAGAACTTTCTATCATAGGGCACATCACTGATGACTAAGAACATCAACAGTTGTGACTGGAAAAATGACTCAGTGATTAAAAACACCGACTGTCCTTCCAGGGGACCCAGGTTCACTTTCCAGTGCCCATGCAGAAATTCACAAGATCTGAAATTCCATCCCAGGGGATCTAGTGCCCTCTTCTGGTCTTCACAGGCACTGCATGCAAATGGTGCATATAAATAACTGTGGGAAGACACATAAAATAAGAGTAACTTTTAGAAAGAACATCAAAGTTGAATGGACATCACTAACATTTCAGCATAGAAGATAATCAAACTCAAAAATTAGAAAGGCAGGTAGGAGCCATTTTCCAAAAGTTTTTCTTCATTTTATTATTTCATATTCCAAAATAAGCTAATACTTTACCTTAGGGAAGCTTCTCTATCCCCAGATACAAGGTCACATATGGTGATAATTGATTCAGAGATGTTTTTCATGCAAATATGCAATGCGTTCAGCATCAATATCTCCTTGTTACTTATTTCAACACAAGGTTTCTCTGTGTAGTCCTGGCTGTCCTGAGACTTGCTCAGTAGACCAGGTTGAACTAAACATGGAGATCTGCCTTCTGTCTCCAAAGTGCCTAGATTGAAGGTATGCATTACCACTACCCAGCAAACATCACTATTTTTAACCAATAAATTATGAGTTTTCTCAATATCCAATAATATAAATATAAGTAGGCATCACCTACATAAAAAGGCTCTTTGTAGAAATGATTAATATGGTAAAAGAGAGCATAGTCTGCAGCTCAGTAACAGAACATTTGCCTGGCCTGTGCAAGGTACTTTGGTCCACCCCCAGAACAGAAAAAAAGAAAAACGGGGGAAGGGGATAAAGAAAACTGTGTTGAATGAGAAAAGGGGAGAAGATGGATAAAGGAGGGGAAAGTGAAGAAAGGGAAGGGAAAGAAGAGAAAGAAAGACTCAGTGTTAGATTCCCTTTCTAGAATTCCCCTGTGAGGGGCCACAGTTGTGGCACAGTGGGAGAGGCCCTGCTCAGAGTCCCCCAGAGTGGAGCTGGGGTATGGCTCAGTGGGGGATCACCTACCTAAAATCTCCAAGTGAGGGGCAGTGGTTCAGCAGTAGAATGTTCATCTAGTATGCATAAATCCCTGACTTCTGTTCTCAGTTTTAAAGAAAAAAGCATTTGAGCCCACCAGCATGCTTGGCTGTTTACATGGGTGCTAGAGATCAGTATTCAGTTCCTTGTATTCACTAAGCTATCTACCTTGTCTTGAACCTGACTTTAAAGGCAGAGTTGGGGTCAGCACATCAGTCTGTCTCTCAAGGAACTATCACCCACACCACCACCACATACACAAGGAAGAAGAGCATTTTTCCTTCTTGAAATCCAGCAGCAGTATGCTAGAAAGAGGTCAAACATACCTTCTGTCTTCAGAGATCTTGGTTTGGGTGCTTAGAAAATGGAGCATTAGACCTTTACTATGCTGAGGACACCCTTCAATCTCCAATAATGTCATAATTGCATTACACTGTGCTTTTGCTAGGAGTTGGAGAGGAGCCCTGCTTTGTCCCCTGGGAAGCTCTTCCTGGCTGCAGGCCTGTCTCCTCTCCTCTGATGTTCCTTTTCCAAAAATCCCACATGAGAGAGATGTTCATACAATCTCTGTGCTGTGGGATTCTGCTCTGGCAGAAATCAGCTAGGGGTTCCCTGGGAGGGGGTGATGAGGCTGATTAAAAGTTAGATTAAGAGAAATGAAGAGAGAATTGAAACATAGAATAGACTTGGAAGACTGAAGGTCAATACCAAACATACCTGAATTTATTTCTCAGGCAGCATGTACACTTCAGGCAATAGGCAGAACAAAGAGCAGTACAGTCAGCTAACCACCTCCCTGCACTGTCCTTGGGAGGAAGTTCAAGCACAAACATTATTTTATTCAGTAAGCTGCTTGTAATCTCTAATGAGGAGTGCCTCTGACTGGCATACATCAGCCCAAATCTTAGTAGAAAAATGTGCTCTTTCAACCAGGCAAAATGCTATTCCATGGACTTAATCAGAACTTTCTCACAGCCCTCAAGGTTACTGGAAAAAGCAGAGCAGGCAAGCAAGCTTGTACTCAAATGACTTATTTAAGTCAGAAATGACTCCAGATGGAAACTAAGTCACATGTGGGTTTTCCACATTCTGTCCAATCTAACAATAACAAAAGTGTGGGAAGGGTTTTGAAAGTCCCATGTGGAGTTGTTTTTGTTTTGTTTTTGTGGTCCTGGGGATTGAACCTATGCCTTCAAACATGTGAGGCAAGTCCTCTGTCACAGTAACCTCTTTCTCTCCCCTCCCCCTTCTCTCTCTTTCTTTCTCCCCTTCCATCCTCCCCCTCTTCCTCCCTTCTCTTATTAAGTCAAGATCCCTCATTGAATTGGTCGTGCTATCCTTGAACTCTCTCTGTAGCCCATGCAAGTATTGAAAACTGAAAATTCTCCCTCATTTTTCCCTCATTCCTGCTAGAATTTGGGATCACATGCACCATGTGCCTAAGTGAATGAAATTTTATAAGATTGGGTTAGTAAACTGAGGAAAAGTGAGAAGACTCCAAAGAGGCAGAAAGACAATGTTTCTTTATGCCCCTCTTTTCCTATGCTCCTTCAAAATATCTTTTAATTCCTCTCTAGGTTCACGGCATCATGTAATAACCACCATCTAAATCTTCCCTTAAGCACTGAGTAAGAAAGAGATGTGTATGGCACAAGAACACTGCAGAGACAAAAAGATCATAAGTTAAAGATTGTCCTTTGTTAAATGAAGAAAGCCCAGGATAAAGGGCTTCTGAGGACACAGAGAACAAGAAAAAGTCAGAGAAAAGAAATGGGTTGTTTGTTCAAAAGCTAAAAAAAATTAAGGGAAGTAAGTAGAGAATGAAGATATGAGAGAGGGAGATATAGAGAGAGAATAGCAAGAACCACAAAGAAACAGGCAGAAGCTACCCAAGAGAGACACAAAAGATATTGCTAAGTTAGTAGAATGTTGGCCCTGCTTGGTGACTTGGGTTCTATCCCCAGTATCAAAAATAGCAGGCATGCACAACTGATAAAGGCAAGAAAATCATATCAAGGAGTTCAAGATCATCTTCTGCCACATAGAGAGTTCAAGGCAAGTCTGGAGTACATGTGAAAGGAAGGAAGGAAGAAAGGAAGGAAGGAAGGAAGGAAGGAAGGAAGGAGGGAGGGAGGGAGGGAGGGAGGGAGGGAAGGAAGGAAGGAAAGAAGGAAGAAAGGAAGGAAAGGAGATTATAATAAAGGATGAAGAACAGAAGAAGATGGAATGATGGAAAAAAGAAAGAAAATGGATGACAGGAAGCAGCAAGGGAGGGGTTGAAAGGAGGGACAGAAGGGGAGGGATGGGAAGGTATAGAGGGAGGATGAAATACTAAGATATTTCCATAAAGGGAACATGAACTTAGTTGGATCCTTAGACTTTTGTTTGAGGTAGGAACAAACTACTTCCCTATTTCAGGAGCATAAGGGCTAGCAATTAGCCACACCTGTTGACAATAATTTTGTGTGATCAGAACTCTCTGATCTACAACTAGATGGGAAACTGGTCTGAGGTAGAAGCATAATAACCTTGACAGAACTAGAAACAAGTCCCAACTCTCTGGCCTTTGGCATTTGGGGCCTCTACACTCTCATCTTTCTTCTGATTCACTGCTATGTGCTCCATTTCTCCATCCCAAAGCCCCCCATGGTGCTCAGGCTGAAATATTCAGGAATGTAAGAAGGCTTTCCACTGGGGGAGACCAAATATGACTGACATGGTAGAGCAGGAAGGCATGCGCATGCACATGAATTTCCCTCCTCCAGCTGATAGTCTGGTCCCACCACTCACTGATTTCCTGCAAGTTAGGACAGATGACATTGATGAACTTATTCAGAGAAAGATTAAGCCTGCTCCACTAGGGCCTCCCATATCACCTCATGTCCACCCAGGGCTAGAATAGGTTGAGAACCATGTAGTCTGTGACAATATCTCTATATTTCTCCCTCAGCTGCAGAGTCAAGGCCAGGATCTCACAATCTGACCCAAGTAATGTGTCATATCTCTCACTGAATCACACTCCCTGGTGATAGGTTGGCTGGATCTCACCAGGAAAGAATTCATACTTGAACTCTGTGCTTTTATGTGACCATCTCTCATACACTTACCCAAAGGCCCTGGTCCCAGAACTTCTGAGAACATTGCACCTTTGGGCATTATGAGTTTCACAGGCTCCACACATGAAATGGTACTCTCCAGGATGAAGATATTAGTACATCTATCAGAAGTTATCTCCCTGGCTACCTTCCCACTGTTTGTTTTCTTAATAATTCTAGAAGCTTCATTAGTGCCAAACCATGACTGGAAGAAGAGAATTCAAAACCTGTTCAATGCAACTCCTTGCTATCTTCAGCATCACTTCTTTCTGCCCACTGCCTGCCTCCTCACCCTGACCTCTGCCACATCTCACCCCTTGGAAGGATTTGATTAACCTCCTAGAGTGTGTTTGCAAAGTGTTCTTCAGTAAACCAGAAGCCATTGCCCAAGAGAAAGACAGCCCTTGAGCTAGAGTCACCGCAGGTCCAGTCTAACAAGATTCAGTAGAAACAGGAGTGTCATTGTCCTCCCTTGGCACACATTTCTCTGTTTTACTTGAAGGGTGGCTGCTGTGTTTGTTGTGCTATGTCTGTGGCTGGTGGAAGAGGGTGTTCTGTGATTCTACCTTGCCAAAGCTCCTGCTGACTCTCTCTGGGCTACAGAGAGCTTGGTGAGGCAAGTAGAAATTTACTCTCTCCGAGGTGAGTTGAGTGCTGCCTGCTGACTGTCCAATGACTGCCCAGAGACATCTTCCTAGATGATTGAATCAAATAAATGACATTTTTTATAAACACATGCTTGTCCCCATAGAGCGGTGTGTAGAAGCTGAGTTTCAGGGACACCACTCAAAGGGTGGCTCCAAGACACTTCTGTCAGAAGGTGACAAAGCAGCAAAAGCAGATGACTCACACAGCTGGGGTCAACTGGACTTTGAGGACAAGGATTTATTCTGGTCATCAGAAGAGAGTGACAGAAATTAGAGACAGATAATTACACATTGGGCAAGTTTAAGGAACTGCTGGTTTTGTCACTTTATTGAGTTGTTTATTTATTTATTGTTTATTGTTCCACTATATTAAACACCTGGCATATTTCACCTGCTGTTCCAGGTTCTCACAATGGAACAAGAAACAAGGCAACAGTTTGTCTCTTCACAAACCTGGCATGAATATGATAGAGTTTATAGCAAGAATCCCTTCTAGAAGGAACCTTAGGTGCCTAACAATAAAATGGTGACATGTAAGAATAGCCAGGAGGTTGGAGGACAGGGCCCTGGGATGACTGCTCTTCATTGTTGACTGTATATGGCATCCACCAAAACTGAAGCTACTGAGCATCTTGTGAGGAATTTCTGATCATATTATTAGAACCAGGAAAAGCCACCCTAAATCTGGGCCACACCTGCTGAGAAAACACGTGAAAAGAGGTAATTGTGCTTTTGCTGAGAAGGATCATGACAAGAGCACTTGAAGATCACAGGAACCTAGAAGATATTGTGTGAAGAAAAAGACACCAGATGGCAAAGATCACAGACTAGGTGATTCTTGTTTTGTGAATATTAGGCAATTCAATAGACACAGAATTCACTCCATTTACAGAGTCCATTAGCAGAGATCATCAATTACCCGGACTGGTACATTGGGACTGTGACTGTTGGGAGCAATAAGGAGTGCCTCCTCCTGAGATGTGGTCTCTAGAAATCTCTCTGTTCACACATTAAGAAAGACACTCACTTGGTTTATATAGTGCCATTCACAGGGCACAACAGGAATTTTGAAAATTTGAAAATTTGTAGTTAGTGATCTAGCACCTAGTTCCAGCAAGTCTCTTAGAGGCAGAAAGTTGGTGCCATTCTCCATAGGAGTGGGAACACCTGACCATCTCAGACCAGTTATCAGGAAAAGAAGCAGATCTGGTGTGTTGGGGGCATATTGCTGAAACAACTCTCTTTGGGACTGAGGTCAATGTCCTTAGGAGCCACAGGACTGGACACAGAGAAATTCTGGAAGACAGTAAGAAAATAAGGAACAATTCAATGCACACAATGCCTTCCCCAAGACAAATGCACTTTCCTTTAAACACAGAGGATGAGACATGTGCCCCAAGGCAGTGTATAATGGTGCAGGATAATTGTCTATAGTCTGTCAATCATGTTTGAAATAAACACTGATTGGCCAGGCAGAAAGTGCAGGTGGGAAAACCAGACAGGAAGTAGAAATGATGTAATGAGAACAGGAGAATTCTGGGAAGGAGGAAGTTGATTCCTCCCACTCCTGACCAGACCACCAAAGCAACAGGATGTGATCTGCCCCACTGAAAAAAAGGTACTGAGCCACATGGCATAGATCAGAAAATGGATTAATCAAGATGTGAGAGTTAGCCCGTGAGAGGCTAGAGCTAATGGGTCAATCAGCTTATAATTTATGGAAACCTATGTGTGATTTTCTTTGGGGATAAACAGTTGTGGGGTACCGGGCAACACAGAAACCCAAACAAGCAGGCCTGGCCCTCCATGTTATAGTACAATCTTCAGACCGCTCCTTTCCTAAAGCCAGAAAAATCTGTTCACTGCTAACAATAATAATAAGTTTGATTCCCACTTGCAATTCAAGTGAGAATGTTAAGTGTAGACTTAAGTCACAAAACAATCCCATACCAGTTTGGAATTATGATGAACAAAAGGGTTATTTATTTAAGGGGAAAACATACAGATCACTGTCCTAGACAACAGCCCTCTGTGCAACAAGGAACAAAGTCTAGCGTCTGGAAGTGAAGCCAGAAGCAAGAGAGAGAGAGAGAGAGAGAGAGAGAGAGAGAGAGAGAGAGAGCAGGGAAACTGCTGATTTTTAAAGCAAAGAGACCACGCCCAAGTGGATTGGTATCTTAAAGTCCAAAGGAGCTGAAGGAGCTTTCTTAGCAGTTAAGAGATTCCCAAATCCTTAAAGAATTGGTGTATGGACCAGTGAAATGTCTTAGCACAGAAAGCCCCCATGCTATCAGTTCTGAGACCATAAGTTCAATTTCCAGGACCTATATATTGGGAGAGAACCAAGTGCCACAACTGCACAAGCTGTCCTCTGATTTAAACACACACACATACACACACACACACACACACACACACACACATACGCACATCATAGAATACTTATATATGCCTACAACATGTACACAATGAATAACAAAATTAAAACATGTGCTAGCTTGGTGGTGGATGTCTCTTAGTCACTTCTGAAATATTCCTAATTTTTGTAAGATTATCAGAGTCCTTAATTCCAGACTATAAAAACCCACTTACAGCAGGAACAAAATGTCTATGTGTATACATGGACATGCAACAACTTTAGTTTCCCTCCAATCTCATGTGAGGGGATTGGTGCCCATCTCATTGGAGTGCCCTGAAGGTGAAGGTGTTGTTCAGATAGACTCTTATATTAATAAATGGATGGTTTTGAGTGTAATGGTCTGTCCTGTCCATTTAAGAGACAAGCTTACCCACTTCCTCCCCTATCTGCTGATCTTCAGCTTCCAGCCTGAGTCCCCTCCTTTCTCTCTCAAAGAGGCAGCTTTTGTCTGTCCCTTCTTACTTCTCCCTTCCCCCTGTTTCTCTCTCTTTCTCTATCTCTCTCTTCTTCTCTTTCTGCTATTCTCCCCTTTTCCCTCCCCCCTGATAACCCACTAAATTAATATCCAACTTCACTCTGCATTGTGTGCCTATCCATGTCTCTGTCTCTCACCCATCAAGTGGCTCCCTGCCCAGGACCAGTCACCTTCAGAGATCTGTGGTATGGTCTTGTGGTGTGCCCATCCATCTGTCTCTCCTCATGTGACTGGCTGCCCTGTCAAGGTCTCTCACCCTCCACGTGTGATGTGGGAATGATTTATTAATAAAGAAACTGCCTAGGCCCATTTCATAGGCCAACCCTTAGGTAGGCGGAGAAAACAGAACAGGATGCTGGGAGAAAGAAGCT
>NW_004949194.1:647301-650799 GCF_000317375.1 Microtus ochrogaster
CTTTAAAAAGGGTCTTCTTTTGTTTTCACAGAGGACCAGACCCTATGGATTACATCTATCCCGATATGGTATGATAGACCACGACCTCCCAAAAAGTTCCTGTAAACAACCTCAAAAAATTACTTCGCTCAACTGCCAACTGAGATAAAACTAAGCTAGCCATGTGGGCGGCCGGGTGCGGGGGACGCAGCCCCGCAGCTCTTAATTCAACACACGTGGCTCCCTGTTTGGGGCTCCCTGCCTGGGACTCGCTGCCCCTCATGGCCCACTGCAGTCACTTAGGGAACTGTGTTGTCCCTGCCTGGGACTGTCTGCTCTGCCTGCCACCACTCTATAGACCTGTGGCATGGTCTCATGGCCTGCTGCCCACTGCATCCACTTGGAGACCTGCAGCATTTTTTAAGCCTTAACATTAAGGGTCCTATATGATCCAGATATAGAGGCACATGCCTGCAAGTACAGCACTTGGAAGACTGAGTCAGGAAAATGATGGATTTAGAACAGCCTAAACTACATAGCAAGACTTCTGTGCATGTTTCCCTTCTGTCTTTCCTCTCACTCCCTATGCTCCCCAACTCCACTCTCCCCTCACTTTTGCTGAGCTTGAGATTACTAAGTTCCCAAACACAATTGTTTATACAATTTAGAAACCTCAGGAACACATGATAAGGTATCTATGACACCCACGGAATTCTCAGGGGTATAAGGAGTCTTTGATGGTTTGTCACCTAGGGCATGGAGCATCACAGAACAAAGGGAGCCTGAAAGTTCAGGCAGAGGCTCCACTAGCTGCCCTGTACCTCAGTGATTATTAATGTGCAACTGGCTATTTCAGCCTTCCAGGTGGAAGAAGGACTTTCCAGCAATCCCTGTTATTGGGAAGTCCTTCAGTTATTGGGAAACTGCCTGTGCAGGAGTGTCTAGGGAATGTACAATCTTCCCTTGGGCATCCATTTCCATAACTTAGGTGATATGAGCTTAGAAATTCATGGAGATTCTCTCTGAGATGACTCTCCTAGACCTTGTTTTGCAACGCAGATTTTTCCAGAGCACCTTTCAATGACTTATCTTACTCTCAACACAATTTGTTCATGACAGAACTGGCAACTTAGACATCGTTCATGTCTCTTTGGCTCTAATATCCATTTGGCTTTCGTGTTTGCTGCCTCTCTTGCTTGCTTGCTTGCGTGCTTGCTTGTTTGTTCACTTGATGCATCCCATAGCAGTACACGTGAACTGGTGTCTGTACCTAATATTACTATGTGTCTTTTATCTATTCTTTTCTGCTTACTTGTTCTAAAGTTCCCAACTAACACCCTAAACCCATGTCCTTCTCTGTCTATCCATATCTAGTCATATATTCCATCATGTCTTCTTCTTAAATCCCTTTTCTCCACAACTCTGACTTTCTAAAATAGTGACTGTAATATGGATGATTTACCTTCATCTCACGCTCTATAAGTGTACAACTCTGAAGATGAAGTATGAAAGGAGGCCATTATACTGTTCAGAGACAGGTGCAAGGCAGCATCCAGGGATACTGAAGTCCTTAGACACTCAAGACTAGATCACTCTAGCTGAGACATGGATCAACAGGACAACACTTGCCTAAAATCCCTCTGTGAGGGGATGAGGACAGAGAGCAGAGAGGCTCATCAGGAAAGCATCTTCTAAAATGCACCAAGGAGAGGGTGGAGGTGGGGGGGTCTTTCAAACAGAACTTGCTTAACATATACAGCCTTGGCTTCTGCCCTAAGCATGAGGATATGGTGGTGACAACTAGAGGCTAAGGAATTATTTTTGAAATGCCTATTTCTCTGAGAGACAAGAAACCTTAGACAAATTTTCCATGTTTACATCCCACATGGTCTATAAAACTGAATTAGATTTATGTGGAGGCAGCTGCTGTATATAATAAACTAGCCAAACATAGCAGGCAACCACACTACACACTAACTTGAGATTATATTTATCTAAAGAAGAACAAATTCCAGTCATTCAGAACAATTGACTTACCCCAAGCTGCCCACTACTCCAGCAAGGCCAAGTAAGACAAAAGCAGAGCTGACACTAATCAATCTATGTGTCTATGTCCAGCTCCCTCTTGTTTATAGAAACCATGTGCTGACAGTGATAGATGCTGTAACTTGAACTATCTCTGGTTCAGGATATTATCCACTATGAATGGTTTCTTGGCTCAAATAAGTGAAAGTAATTTTGATCTATCTTCCAATTTGACAAGAGTATGCAAACAGGGGCAAGTGTAGCAAGACAGTCCCCATCTCCCCTGTGCTCACAGCTAAATTCAGTGCCTCCCCAGACATCAATCAAGAACCCATCTAGTGCACAGCATACTTCATAGATGTTTTTCTTGCTTCTGTTTCTTAAGAAAATGAAATTGCTCAAGTTCAGATACCTTTAAATACTGCTTTAAAGTGTTCATGACCTGGATGTTCCCTTAGCTCAAGAGACCACTTGTGGGAATGGAGGCAGAATGAATGAGATGGTTTAGGCAAAGCAGCTGGAATAGACTCAGTAAACATGAACCTAGCCCTGCCTGTGCTCTGGAGGGTGAGCCTGCTCCCCTAGTGTCTTGGAAAGGAAGCACGGGCCCATCTCACCTAAAAAGAAGAGCATAAAATCTTCATTTTTCTTCAGAACCCCATAGGCAGCCAGGAAGTGGACAGGATTGAAGGTGCCAGGGTGTTCAAAGTACTTTTGGTTATGGAGAGCTGAACTCGAGGTGGGTTAAGCTTCAGTGTTCTAGGAGACATTATGAGACAAAAGATATTAACATACCCTGACTCACATGAGTAGACATTTAATTAATCAATAAGACACCAGGAATGGTGGTAAATAAACAAGATGATATTAGGATTGAGGAGAATTCAGGAGGCTTTTAGGATAGAGTTGTGAAATAATAGTTGGTCTCACCTTGGGAATGAGGTATGCTTGGAACAAAGTGTCTTGGACGACTCTGTGTGCCACATCAATTGAGACAAGATCTGAAAAGCTCTGAACCTCATAGATAATGGCCTCAGTGTAAGGCATTTGGTACAACTGACAAGCCTGAGAAGTCAGAATGAGTCAATCACCTGATTGATCCTTTGGGACTTTCTCTGCTTAGAAAAGAAAAACATGCCAAGAGGTGGAGCACATGCTTTTAATCCTAGCACTTAGGAGGCAGGGGCAGGTAGAGACCAACATGGTCTGCAAGAGTTAGTTCTAGGACAGGTACCAAAGCTACAATGAAACCCTGTCTCAACCACCAGCCCATCCAAAAAAAGAAAAAGAAGGAGAGGGGGAGAAGGATGGGGAGGAGGAGGAGGAAGAGGAAGAGAAAAAGGAAACAGTGGGTATACTTTGCTGACTTTGTAACAATGCTATTTTATTCTATGAACCAACAACCGTGGAAAGAATGCAGTATGCCGGGCGGTGGTGGCGCACGCCTGTAATCCCAGCACTCGGGAGGCAGAGGCAGGCGGATCTCTGTGAGTT
>NW_004949194.1:650899-653124 GCF_000317375.1 Microtus ochrogaster
AAAAACCAAAAAAAAAAAAAAAAAAAAAGAATGCAGTATGAAGAGTCTCCGGAAATATTCAGTGTGCTTGAGAATACAAATAACTGTCCTGTTCTCAAGCAACTGTCTCTCTGTGCCCATGCTTAAAACTATATTAAACCTCTCCTCCATGAACTTCAAGCTCATTTCAGTGGGGTTTTAACAAAAGAATGAAAAAACATTCAGCAAAGGGCTCCTGCATAGGGAGACTTCAATGCAATCATATTGGCATGAGAGTGTGAGTGAGAAAAGCAGTAAAAATGTTTACCTTTGCATGGTAGTGAATTATCTCTCTATACAAACACACACACACACACACACACATACACAAGCATGCAAACACATTATACATACATACATGCTCAAGACACACATGCTCCCACTCATGCATATGCCACGATTTTACATTAAATTTTATATTAAGAACTCAAGGCTCTATCCTCAGAAATATAACAAAGAAGTAGGTACACTAGCAAATGAATTGTCAATAGAAATGTGAAAAATAAATACATAAAATCAATGGATAAACCAATTAATAAATGAAAAAATTCATGAGTTAATGAAATTTACAGACTAAGCACTAGATTATGTATTCAACTTGTAAGTCAATTGATGATTCAAATAGTGGATCGATGGATTAAGTGATAGAAAAATAAGAGATGAATGCAAAGGCCAGTTAGTGAAAGAATTAAGAAATAAATCCTGTAAATAGAAGGATAAATATGAATATATGAATAAATCAATGGAAAATAATTTATTTCTACTGATAAAAAGAAAAACTAAATTGATTAATTGATATAAATGAATGAACTGACTGGTTGTGTGACTAAAGAATCAATCGGAAATGGATTGAAATACAGTTGAGTGCATGGGCATTGGGGTGTGTATGTGTGTCTCTGTATGTGTGTCTATCTGAATAATTATTTATAGGTGTGCAGATAGAAGAATGGTTGAAAAAAACAGGTGTTTGGATAAACAGAAGCTTAGCTTGATGGGAAAATGAATGAAGGCATATGAATGAGAGCTAGGTTTGTGGGTGAACAATTAGGTAGGTGAAAAACCAAAGTAAGTAGATAGATGAAGAAGTGCATAGATAGAAAATTTCCTGAACAGATTCGTGTAAAGAGGTTAGGAAGTAAGAAAGGAAGGAAGAGGAAGGAAGGAAGGAAGATTGGGTTGAACAATGGATAAAACTTTAAATGAGGTGGCCCAGTTTAGGTGCTGAGGAGTTCCATCTGGACGGGTGAGTGTGTGTTATCCAGGGACGGATTGTCCCTGAAGAGAGCACAAACCCCTCTCCCCCAGCTCCTTCTGCAGGGCTGTCTTTCTTATGCATGACCCAGCCCCCCAGCCATTCCCCAACCCTGCCCTGCTGTATGCTAGGACCAGTGCTCAAGAACAGTTTTAAGCTCCTACACTAAGGCTACCCACCCAGAGCCGTGAGTGCCTGCCTACCAGGCAGGCCCCAAGGTCCCCTGTAAAGGAGCCCTGGGACCTTCAGCTTGTGCTCCACGGTCTCCTGTGCTCTACTGGACACCTCCCTGCCTGCCACGTTCTTCCTTTTGTCCCCAGATCATTGGTCTACCAGGCAGCCCTGTTTAGGTGCTGATGAGTTCCATCTGGACGGGTGAGTGTGTGCTATCCAGGGGCGGATTGTCCCAGAAAAGAGCACAAACCTCCCTCCCCCAGCTCCCTCTGCAAAGCTGTCTTTCTTACACATGACACCCCTCCCCCAAGCCTGTGTTTTCTGCAAGGTCCTTTGCTCAGGAACAGTTTTAAGCTCCTACACTAAGGCTACCCACCCAGAGCGGTGAGTGCCTGCCTACCAGGCAGGCCTCAAGGAACCCCGAAAGGGAGCACGTGCACCTTCAGCTTGTCCAGCAAGGTTTCCTGTGTTCTACTCATCCCCGCCCTGCCCCTCAAGTTCCCCCTTTTGTCCTCGGGTCATTGGACTACCAGGCGTCCATGTTTTGGTGCTGAGGAGTTCCATCTGGACGGGACGGTTCCTGCTTCTACACTGAAGAGATACACCCAGAAGTCAGTCACAGCAAAGACTGGTCCAAGACACCAGGCCTCTCCTGGCTCCATTTGAAGGAAGAGATGGGAAGGCGCCAATGCAAGAATTCCTCCAACAACCTGAAAGGCAACATGACATCACCAGAATCCAGGGATCCCGAAATAAGAAGAATTGTACACCCTACTCCAGA
>NW_004949194.1:657148-657573 GCF_000317375.1 Microtus ochrogaster
CCCTCATCCATTGCTGGTGGGAATGCAAACTTGTGCGGCCACTTTGGAAATCAGTGTGGCAGTTTCTCATGAAATTCGGGATCAACCTACCCCTGGACCCAGTAATACCACTCTTGGGAATATACCTAAGAGATGCCCAATCATATGACAAGGGCATTTGTTCAAGTATGTTCATAGCAGCATTATTTGTAATAGCCAGAACCTGGAAATAAGCTAAATGTCCTTCAATGGAAGAATGGATGAAGAAAGTGTGGAATATATACACATTAGAGTACTACTCTGCGGTACAAAACAATGACTTCTTGAATTTTGCATGGAAATGGATGGAAATAGAAAACACTATCCTGAGTGAGGTAACCCAGACCCAAAAAGAGGAACATGGGATATACTCACTCATAATTGTTTCTAGCCATAAATAAAGGTCA
>NW_004949194.1:657907-680132 GCF_000317375.1 Microtus ochrogaster
CAGGTGCCCAGGGCGATGTCCCCAGTTAGTTCCTGGGGCATCTGAGGATAGAGAACCTGAAATGACCCTATCCTATAGCCATACTGATGAATATTTTGCATATCACTATAGAACCTTCATCTGGCGATGGATGGAGATAGAGACAGAGACCCACAATGGAGCACTGGACTGAGCTCCCAAGGTCCCAATGAGGAGCAGGAGGGAGAACATGAGCAAAGAAGTCAGGACCACAAAGGGTGCACCCACCCACGGAGACAGTGAGGCTGATCTATTGGGAGCTTACCAAGGCCAGCTGGACTGTGACTGAAAAAGCATAGGATAAAACCGGACTCTTTGAATATGGCGAACAATGAGGGCTGTTGAGAAGCCAAGGACAATGGCACTGGGTTTTGATCCTACTACATCTTCTGGCTTTGTGGGAGCCTAGCCAGTTTGGATGTTCACCTTCCTAGACCAGGATGGAGGGGGGAGGACTTTGGACTTTCCACATGGTAGGGAACTCTGACTGCTCTTCAGACTGGAGAGTAAGGGGGAGAGGAGTGGGGGAAGGGGTAGAAGAGTGTGAGGAGGGGGAGGGAAATGTGAGGCTGGGAGGAGGCGGAATTTTTATTTCAATAAAAAAATAAAAGATAAAAATGCTTTAAATGATATGAGAAACAATGGAAAATAGGTCAGATGGGTGTTCATTCATGCACCACCCATGTCTCTCTCATTTACCCAATGTTCCAAAGGCCAAAGGGAGCTAGAAACTCCCCCCCCCCAACTGGCTGTCTGTGGTGTACCTGCAACACGGGGGTATTTAAGCGTGAACAGGAAGCCATAGAGGAGCATGGTACTTCTGGTCTCAGTGCCAGAAAAGAAGAGAAACAGCTTCTGGTGATGAACTTCTGATTTCAAATGGGAGAGAGGAGGGAGGGTCAGTGATGACTAGAGGCTTTCAGGGAAAGACACACACATCCTGAGAAGTGTCCTTCTGTCTCGTACTATATGGATTACAAGATACTTCTCACTCCTTGACGATGTTGCTCTGTCTCTGTCTTTTCTATCTTCTCTCTCTACTTTACTCTGTGGTAGTTTATCATGTTTTGTCTCCCAAGCTGTTTCCTCCTCTTAGACTTTTTCTGCTTTTTGTCCTTAGCTTTGTATTTCTTCAGCAACCTTCTTCCTCCCTCTTTCATTTTCTCCTTCCTTTATCTATACTTCATTTTCTCGATTCCTCTACATTTCCTCCACTCCATTTCATGTCGCTCCTCCCCATCCTCTGAACCCCAACTCTTTTCCACTGCTAACATCTTCAGCCTTTAGTCTCACCCATCCCATCTCTCATTCATGGAGGACTTACCATCTCCATGTTTAGAAGACAGATATCAAGGAATCTCTTGGATTATTGGGATCCAAGGTTGACTGGCACTTCTCTACACTATGATCAGTGTACTCAAGGATTTCCTGCAGCTTTTTGAAGAATTGTCTGTGAGTACCAGGAAAGCATTTCAAGAAGCCAGAGAAGAGTTCAGACACATGTAAGAAAGAAGGGTCCAAGAGGTCACTGGGAGTTATCAGGTTCAAAAGCAGGTTGTCTGTGTTCCTAGGTAGCCATATTTGATCATATTTCATGAGGATTCACCTCCTCTCCTTTCACTCTCTCCCCTTCCTTTCATTTGTCCTTTCCCAATCCTTAACTCATTTTCTCTGTTCCTTGACTTCCCCCCTCTCTCTCATGCACACACACATATAGCATGCTATTAGTCTGTGTTTCTGAATCTTTCTACAGAACTTGTCTCGTATTCTCTATTTCTCTTTTTTTAAGCAACCACTTGGGTATGTTTGTGATTTTATTTAATCAATAGGGTCTCATGTCTTTCAGATTGTCCTCAAACTCAGTACTTATCCTAAGATGGTCATGAACTCTGATCTCCTGTATACTGGGATTACATACCTGACTTATTTTATGCTGGGGATGAACACAGAGATTCAAATATGAGTAAGTTTTCTTCCCTTTTAGCTATATTCACAGTCTGCATGTAATTATTTTCTCATGTCTGGATGACTCTATATTTCCTCAATTGGGTCTCTCCCCTCCATTAACTATTTTCTCTCACTCCCTCCTTCTTTCTCTCCTTCCCTCCCTCCATCCTTCCATCTCTCTCTCCATCACTCCCTCCCCTGAGGCCTCAAGCTCTTTTCCTGTACAAGATATCTCTGAATTTCTCCTGGCCCTAAAACACTCCATTCTCTGCCCACAGAGCAGCCTCTTTTTTACTCTGCCTTGAATGTTCCTCTTTTATCATCCACTGACCTAGAAGGAGAATGAGCTGATGGGTGAGAAGGTCTGATAAAAAAAAAGTCTAACAGGTGCAAGAACTGTTGGTCATTGTAGTCGAAGTGCTCTTAAAAGACAACGGAGCAGACGGTGGCTGTGATGTGCAACATGAGGGCCGGCTTGTTGGGGTTTTCTGTCTGCCTTGTTTCTGTCCTAACACCAGGTCTCACAACTGTTTAGCCCCGAAGAAAATCACACAGAGAGTCTACATTAAATATAAACTGATTGGCTCATTATCTCAGGCTTCTTATTAAATCTTATAATTTATATTAACCCATTATCCTTATCTATGTTAACCACATGGGTCACTACCTTTTCAGTGGGGCAAGTGACATCCTGCTTCTTTGGTGTCTGGACAGGACTGTGGGAAGAGCTTCTGTCTTCCCAGAATACTCATGTTCTCGTGGATCCACCTCTATTTCCTGCCTGATTGTCCTGCCTATACTTCTTGCCTGGCTACTGGCCAATCAGCATTTATTTAAAACATAATTGACAGAATATGGATAATTCTCCAATACCAGTGATGCACTGGAAGAAGAAGGTGGGATCCAGGGGGGGGGCCTCCTGGAGGATAAAGAAGCAGGGTAGAAGATATGGCATTAAGACATGGTATCAGCAGAGACATGTAGCCTTTGCCTCATCTCTGTAAAGTGTCCCCATTACTTGCTACTCAAAGAATAGCAATGGTTAGTAACCCATTTAAACATATGATGCACCAGGTCCTTCACTCAGAATTATACACACCATTTTATATGATTTCCTCTAGATTTATATAGAAGAATCAAAGTTATTAGTATATACCCACAAGGTAACTATATTTACAAAAGTAACACAACTACTTATGACTGGGACCAGACAAAGGGAATTGAGATAGTATGTATAAAATAGTTCCCATACTTTTTTTCTTTTCACTTTTGGGGCAATATCAAGTAGTTTTGATTTTTATTGAACTTTACATTTTTCTCTACTTCCCTCCCTGTCTCTCCCCTCCCATTTAACCTTATTCCAAGGTCCCCATGCTCCCAATTTACTCAGGTAATCTTGGCTTTTTCTACTTCCCATTTAGATCAGATCTATGTATCTCTCTCTTAAGGTCCTCCTTGTTGTCTTGGTTCTCTGGGATTGCCATTTGTGGGCTAATTTGCTTTATGTTTAAAAACAACTTATGAGTGAGTATATGTGATAATTGCCTTTCTGGGTCTGGGTTACCTCAGTCAAAATAATGTTTTCTAGTTCAATCCATTTGCCTACAAAATTCAAGATGTTATTTTTCTGCTGTGTAGTACTCCAATGTGTAAGTGCGCCACATTTTTCTTATCCATTCTTTGTTCTAGGGGCATTTAGGTTGTTTCCAGGTTCCAGCTATGACAAAGAATGCTGCTATGAACATAGCTGAGCAAATGTCCTTGTGGCATGATTGACATCCTTTGGATATATAACCCAAAAGTGGTATAACTGGGTCTTTAGAAAGGTTGTTTCCTAATTTTATGAGAAACTACCACAGTGACATTCAAAGGGGCTATATCAGCTTGTATTCCCACCAGCAATGAGGGAGTGTTTCCTTTACCCCAGAACCTCAGCATAAGTTGTCATCAGTGTTTTTTATTTTGGCCATCTTTGGAACCAAAGCAAAGACCTGGATATTAATCGACACACTTTCAAACTCCTAATTTTTGATGAAGAAGCAAAAAATATCAAATGAAAAAAAAGAAAGCATATTTAACAAATGGTTCTAGAATAACTGGATATCAATATGCAGAAGAACGAAAATCGATCCATACCTATCACCATGCCCAAAATCCAGTCCAAGTGCATCAAAGACCTCAATATAAAGCCAGTCACACTGAACTTTGTAAAAGAGAAAGTAGGAAGTACACTTGAATGCATTGGCACAGGAGACCACTTCCTAAATATAACCTCAGTAGCACAGACGCTGAGAGAACCAATTAATAAATGGGACCTCCTGAAACTGAAAAGCTTCTGTAAAGCAAAAGACATGGTCAAAAAGGCAAAACAACAGCCTACAGAATGAGAAAAGATCTTCACTAACCCCACATCAGACAGAGGTGGTCTGATCTCCAAAATACACAAAGAACTCAAGAAACTGATTATCAAAAGAACAAATAGTCCCAATAAAAAATGGGGTACAGACCTAAACAGAGAACTTTCAACAGAGGAGTGTAAAATGCAAATCAAAACAACTCTGAGATTTCATCTTACACCTATAAGAATGACCAAGATCAAAATCACTGATTTTTTTGATCAGTGTTTTCCCACTCTTAACCTTCTCCCAGGGCAACATTCTGACTCTGAGCCCATAGCTAACTCTGACTGGCAGGAATGATGCAGAGAAGGGTTCAGGGGTTGTTTGCATAGATTTGGAAGTTTCTCATATATGAGTCTTTTTCTGTTCCTTCTCTGACTCTAGGATATGTTGTGTTCCAAAAATCATCAACACTTGGTACTTGCTGCCTTTGAATTCCAGGTTCCATCATGGACCTTCATGGAGGGAGCAATGCTGTCCCACCAATACTAGGCAGTTGATACCCCCTCTTTTTGGGTCTCACTCATCTGTTGTCCCTGATTCCTCTGCAGATCTTTCCCTGATGGTTATCAGTCTCCTTCTCTTCCTCTCCCCACTAACTACTTTCCTCCAGTTTCTAGTACCCTTACTCATGCTCCCCCATATTTTCTCTCTTGTTTGATCCCTCAAGCTCCCCCTAGCTTCTCGATCTCTGTGGACATGATTTCTCCTTATTTCTTCTTAGTTTCTTGATTTTCTTCTGTTCCCTTCGAGAATCTTCATGGACATCTCAGAGTATCCTGAGAAATCTTAGGAGATGACAAACACTGGCATGAAGCAATGAACATGCTGAAAACAGACTTGGTAACATGTTTGCTCCTGTTATGAAGTTTCTATAAATACCCAAAAGTGCTTATGACTGTCACAAAATAAATAATCCCACTATACCTGTTTGCTCACTTTTCTACTGATCAGAATGCCCACAAGGAAAAACATAATTCCCTATTTTCCACACCTGCCTTGGACACAGCCCATGTTTTGAGACTCTTAATCCTCTAAGCTCCTGACACCACCTCAAGTATGCCAAGATTACCAGTATGTGGCCCAATGTCAATGCTGTGATATGAGAAATCAGACTGGGAACTCGTGTGTGTGTGTGTGTGTGTGTGTGTGTGTGTGTGTGTGTGTGTGTGTTGTATGCTTGAGCCACACCACATCAGCTACTTTTTCATAATCAACTTTATATGGAAAAACAAAAAACCCAGGATAGCCAAAACAATCTTATATGATAAAGGAACTTCTGGAGGCATTACCATCCCTGACTTCAAACTCTATTACAGAGATACAGTATTGAAAACAGCTTGGTATTGGCATAAAAACAGAGAAGTTGGCCAATTGAATAGAAGACCCGGATTTTACCCCTCAATCATATGAACACCTGATTTTCAATAAAGGACCTAAAAGTATACAATGGAAGAAAGAAAGCATCTTCAACAAATGGTGCTGGCACAACTGGATGTCAATCTGTAGAAGAATGAAAATAGACCCATATCTATCACCATGCACAAAACTCAAGTCCAAATGGATCAAAGACCTCAATATCAATCTGAACACACTGAACCTGATAGAAGAGAAAGTGGGAAGTACTCTACAACATATGGGCACAGGAGACTGCTTCCTATGTATAACCCCAGCAGCACAGACATTAAGGGCAACATTGAATAAGTGGGACCTCCTAAAACTGAGAAGCTTCTGTAAAGCAAAGGACACTGTCATTAAGACAAAAAGGTAACCCACTCACTGGGAGAATATCTTCACCAACCCCGCAACAGACAAAGGTCTGATCTCCAAAATATATAAAGAACTCAAGAAACTAGAATTTAAAATGCTAATTAATCCAATTAAAAAATGGGGCACTGAACTGAACAGAGAATTCTCAACAGAAGAAGTTCAAATGGCCAAAAGACACTTAAGGTCATGCTCAACCTCCTTAGTGATCAGGGAAATGCAAATCAAAACAACTTTGAGATACCATCTTACACCTGTCAGAATGGCTAAAATAAAAAACACCAATGATAGCCTTTGCTGGAGAGGTTGTGGAGTAAGGGGTACCCTCATCTATTGCTGGTGGGAATGCAAACTTGTGCGGCCACTTTGGAAATCAGTGTGGCGGTTTCGCAGGAAATGCGGGATCAACTTACTTTTTCTTTTTGAGACAAGATTTAATGATGTAACTAAACTGGCTTTGAATTTATAATCTTCATGTCTCAGCTTCCTGAATACTGGAATAAGAGGCTTGTGCCATCATGCCAGACTGGCATAAAAGCATCAATTTCCCTGATTGCACATAGCCAGAATGTGAATGACTCATCTATGTTTCTGACTTACGCTTGGATGCTGTGAATTTCACATTTCTTTTCCTAGCTTTCTGTATTTATCTCTCCTACTACCTCATCCTATCCTGAGTGTGTGTGTGTGGTGGGGGTATCATTCTTTGCCAATATACATCTATTATCTTTCTTTGTTTCTTAAAGGCTCCTGCTTCAACATAATCCTTTATGCCTATTCTCTGGGGCATAAATGGGCATAAATCCCATTTCTGGTATTTCTACAGCTCCTCTTCAAGACATCTGGGCTGCTCTTCAAGATATCTGGCCTCCTCCACACTCTATTTTCCTATCCCAAAGTCTCTCATCATGACTATAGAAATCACTGAAAGGTCTTCCAATGTTTCCCATTGGCAAAGATCACACTGAAGAAAGTAGGGAAAGCATGGGTGAGTTACAGAAGAAATTCAAAGAAACTTCTGTCCTTTCCCACCCTTTTCCTTCCCTTCTATCAGATTCTCTTCTCTCTCTGTGCCCATTCTTAAACTTACCACATCCCAACCTTTGAGACTCCTACCATAGTCCCTGAAGATTGATTTAAGAAAAGCAATTGTTGCCCAGCCAGAGAAAGCCTCAGCTTGGTACACCAGAGCTTCCTTTAAGGTCTCTGTCCCATACAACATGACCATGGGCCTTGGTCCCAGGTGCACTGTTGTTGACTGAGGTTTCTGTCATGCCTAGTCCCACAGCCATTCAGTCCCAAAGAAATACACACAGCTCTATATTAATTATAAACAGGGTGGCCTATTAGCTCAGGTTTCTTATTAACTCTTATATCTTATAACTTAACCCATAATTTTTGTCTGTGTTAGCCACATGGCTTGGTACTTTTATCAGCAAGGCATTCTTATCTTGTTTCCTCTGTATCTGGGTTATACAAATGAAAAATCTTTACATGGTATAAGGCCATTGTCCCACAGCACACCATGAACACATCTCCATATTTTTCTTGAAGGTGCCAAGCATAAAGGAAATAGGACTCTAGTCAGTCAGCACAGACATTGTTGTTATGCTATTAAAACACTTAGACACAGATTTTAAAAAAGGAACCCTCTCACCTTACCACCCTTTCCTCTCTGTGGACTTAAAATTTTCAGGGTTAATTTACCACCATGATGTCTGTATGGTTGTTGGGTGTTCTGAGCAGTACTACATTACAGTATGGCTATGGGTGTGGGGATTGTGCTGTATGCTCAGCACTGGAGAAGTAAATGAGGTAGATAAGGAATTCAAGGTCATCTCTGACTACTGTTCAGAAGTAGGCCAGCTGTGCCTACATGTAAACTTGTCTTTAAAAATTAACAATATATAAATATGATAAAGTAAAACTGAGAGTAATGAATTGACATTACAAATGATTCACTAATAAACTTGCTTATGAAATACTAAAATGCACAAGGTAGGGTTTAGATAAATCAGTGCTACCTATAATATGACTCAGTATAAATAATAAGCTAACCAGGCTTGTTAGAAACTGTAAGAAAAAAGTTATACCTTGAACATAATTATAGTTCAGGCATTTGCAGTTTAAGCTTCTGAGAACATATTTCTGTTAATATTTGTTAAGATTATTGCAAATTGGGCTCCATTACCATATCAAAGACCACAACTCTGCTGGACAGTTTAAAGGTGATACTACTGAGTAAAAACCACCATTAAGTCCTGGTTCTCATGTCAGGCAGTGTGTAATTCTTCCAGGAGGACAAAATATCCCTGAATGTGTTAGTTTGAATAAGAATGGCCCCCATAGGTTCATATGTTGGAAGGCTTAGTCACCAGGGAATGTTGTTATTTTAAAAGAGTAGAAGAATTGGGAGGTATGGCCTTGTTGAAGGAAGTGTGTCACTGAGGGTGGGCTTTGAGTTATAAAAAGTCCATACTAAACTCAGAAATTCTCTCTCTGCTTACAGATCAGTATGTAGTTCTCAGCTACTGATCCAGAAGCACCCATGCCTGCTGTCATGGTCCTGCCATGATGATAATGAATTAAACTTCTGAGACTATAATCAAGTCCCAACTAAATGCTTTCTTATTAGAGATGTCTTAGACATGGTGTCTCTTTACAGCAACAGAACAGTGACTAAGACACAAGTAACATGATTAAAAAGCAACAATACTGTTCTATTTTAAAAGTAATTGTGACAATATCTTTGTTATAATTTCCACTTATCTGACGTGCATTTCCTATTTCTGTAAAATATATTTAACTGCTGAATATTTAATAGAGCCTAAAAGATATTTACAGATGACAAAACATGTGGATTGCTAGATCCAAAGATCTACAGAAGCTGTCAAAAATTTCTCTTTGAAGTGAGTTTCTCTAGGACATTGGCCAGAGAAAGATGTGTACTTTAAACAGCTTTTTTTCTTATTTCTTAAGTGTTTAAAGTAAAATCCCAGTGGTGAGAGAAGGGGACTTAACTTGCTGTTTAAGAAATAGATCTGGATATGTTGTGGATGTGGGCATATATAGATATGGATGTCAATACACATATAGATTCTTGAACAAACCCTTCAGTCTGGACAGCTCTGAAATCTCAATCAAGAACTATGCTTCCTGTGACCCAGCTTCAAATTATTCAATACCTACTGACCATATTCAAGAGAATGGCCCTGACACACCCACTGGGTTACATGTGTTACATTAGTGCTCCTCAATGTGAGTCACAAATACAGTAAAGAAAGTTGGAAAAATACCTGTCAATGCAATAATTTGAGTACCCACAGGGAATTACTCCGAGGAACATCACAACCCCCAAGTACTGAAAAAATAGAATGGTGCAGTGTCTACAAATAATCCTCCCTCATCTTCTTGTAATCTTTAACTCACTCTAGATGGCAATGCAGCTAATAGAAATTAAACATTAAATAATTTGTCATACCTGATATTATTTATGAAATAGTGTAAATAAGATTATACATGTGTAATTTATATATGTTTATGTTTTGAGAATGGATCTTACTATATAGGTCAGTCTGATCTGGAACTATGTACTTAATTTTTCTCAATTTTGACATTCTCTCCTGGCTCAGTCTCTGAAGTGGTGGGGTGACAGATGTGAGCCAAAACTAGTACTGAATGTGTTTCTTCTAAGTATTTTCAATCAAAAGCTGTTTGAATCTGTGAATAGAGATTCTGCCTTTATGGAAAACCAGCTGTGATTTTTAAACTTAATATAAAGATACAGAGAAACTTCACCTCCAGTGCTTATACAAAAATACATACACACATCTATTCACCAAAGGAAGGAAGCAGATTATTCTTAGAAGAAGACTTCTTAATAAAATATTACACAGAACAAACAGTGGTGAGTCTATATAGTAAGAGGTGGAGTGGACTGCATCCTGCCACCCAGCTAGCTTAACCCCTGAAATAACCACACAGAAATTGTATTAATTAAATTGCTGCCTGGCTCATTATATTTAGCTTCTTCTTGACCAACTCTCACATCTTAGTTTAATCCATCTCCATTAATTTTTTAAGATTTATTTATTTATTATGTATACAACATTCCTTCCATGTGTGTTTGCATACCAGAAGAGGGCACCAGATCTCATTATAGATGGCTGTGAGCCACCATGTGGTTGCTGGGAATTGAACTCAGGACCTCTGGAAGTGCTCTTAACCTCTGAGCTTTCTCTCCAGCCCCCATCTCCATTAATGTGTATCGCCACTTGACTGTAGCTTATGGGCATGAGTCTAACCAGTGTCTGTCTCAGGCAGGAGAATCATGGCGTCTGCCACACTGCCCTTTTCTCCAGCATCCTGTTCTGTCTTCCTCTCCTATCTAAGATCTGTCCTATCAAAAGGGCAAGCAGTTTCTTTTTTCAACCAATGAAAGCAACACAAATACAGAAGGAGCACCTACACCAATTCTACACCAGGTAATCTTGTCCATTGATGAAATAACAACCTGCCAATGATAGAAATGACCTCCAACTTAATGTTGGCATGAAAGCAGCTTATGATTCCATTTGCTGTTATCTAAATGACGTTTGAACACAGATAAAGTCAAACACTGATTCAGAATTCTAAGAAGGTAGTAATATAGGGCATTAGACAGGGACTAAGAATGTTGAGAGACATTGATTTTGAGTAATGATCAATTTCAACAATATCAAATTTCAAAAATTAAAACTGGAGTGGCTGGAAAGATTACTCAGGGGGTAAGATCTCATGCAGAGGACTGAGTTTGGTTTCTAGTACCCACATAGCAGCTCATAAGTATCTTTAACTCCAGTACCAGGGGATACAACCTTTTCTTTTGTCCTTTACAGGCACCAGACACACACATGGTACACAGACATACATGCAGGCAAAACACTCTTACACTAAATAAAAATAAATCTAAAACATATCATTTTAGGGTATAATTAAAGCTGAACAGGTAGCTCAGTGGCCTGGAGCACTTGCTACTACATCACAACTGGGATTTGTAACTCAGTACCCAATTAAAAGTCTTGTGTCCCAAGCACACCTGCAAGCCCAGCTGCAAAATAGAAGTGAAGACAGGAGGACTTTGGAACTTGCTGATTTCCATCCTAGCTGAAAGAATGTCAGGTCCTAGGGTAAGGGAAAGACCCTGCATCAAAGGGATAGACAGAGGGTGATATAGGACCACCAATGACCTCATCTGACTTCCATGTGATAGGTGTGGGAATCCACACACAAAGTAAACATTCGTTCAAACATACATACAACAAAATAACAACAACAACAACAACAACAATAATAACAATAATTAATTGCATTTCTTCCCAAATTCTAGGCAGCCACTTGCAGAACTTCCATCTGGAACACACAGTGACTCTGTCCTAGGACCTGCCTCGTCCTTTGTGTCCTGACTCAGAAAATCATGACTCTTCTGTAACTTTCTATCGCTTGTGCTTTCAGACACTAACCAAAGATTGGGCATGGTTCCCCCAACACTCTGAGCTTTCCCTTTCTTTTTCTGAAGCTTACCCACTCATTGCTTCACCACATGGCTGCTTAAAAATGGCATAGATTCCTCTATTTCTTTCACCCATCTTCCTCTTCCAGCAGCTGCCAAGATTCATTACTTGCCTGTGCTGCAGGAATGTTAATCTTGGTGTTTCATTGCTGTAGCAGGTCATGACTTGATAAATTCAATGTAATATTTGCCACATATGGCCTCAGCCTTTCTCTCTGTCCTTTTGACCTTATGCATTATACCCATCTTGTGATTTGTTTTAATTGAGATAATTTTCCAATTCCTAGTATTTGAACCTCTGACTCTTGAAGAGGCCAATTTGGATTCCAAGATTCTGGAGTAATGATACTCACGTCTGCATCCATGTCTATCAAACCCCAATTACAAATCCATTTACACACATTCTTAGCTTTGGTCTTTGATCATTTTTAGAAGTCTGCCAGAATATTCGTTTCCTGTTTCATATTGGAATTTTTGATTTATCCTCCATGTTTATTCCATCATCCAGAATAATATTGTCTTTTACAGACCACTCTGGATTTTCTTTTTAATTTCCTGGTGAAACATGCCCTCCACAGTGACTGGGAATGACTGGACCACTTTTAACTTGAGGGCCTTGAGAGGCCCACCAAAAAGTCTCCCAATGGTATTGGGTTTGCCTTGTCTGTCTTTTGTTGATCTGCATTCATTGGTCCAATGTCAACCTTTGCCACACCTTCTATATATACCTGAAGGCTGAGTCCTCCTATTCTTGCCAATCCCAGGGGAGATATTATTCCTAGGAATTCCTTTTCTACAATCCCTTGTCAGATGTCCTATTCTACTACAAGTAAAACATTTGGGATTTTGATGTCTCCTCATTCTTTTGGAAATTGCTTCTCCTCCCCAAGATTCAGTATTATAGTCAAATGTCACAATGTTCATTGTATGCAGGATCCATTCATCCATTGGTGCTGATCTAACCTTTAAAGACCCAAGTATCCTTTTTTAAATTCTAAGTTGGTATTTTCAAAAGCCAGAGATTCAATAAGTAATCATCTATCATCTGGGTCTGTTTCTCTTATTTGTACAGCTTTAGTTAATCTTTGTAGAAAGTCACTAAATGGTTCTCTCTGGCCCTATTTAACTCTGGTATGTGATTTAATTTCTTAGTTCTTGCATCCGGTCCCAAGCATTTAAGGCTGCTTTGTGACATAGGGATAAGATTTGTTCATCATAAATAGCTTGAGCCTGAATTTGATCTTGGGAAGTCTCAAGTGCTTTTGCTTTTCCCTATTGTGCTAAAATTTTAGCCTCTTCCCAGAAATAACATTTATACATCAGTTGAGGTCTGTCTTCCAAGACTGCTGAAACTAACTGAAGCCAGTCGTGTAGAATTGATTTAATGCTAGAAGCCCATGTCTTTACCATCTTCCTAACAAATGAGGAATTCAAACCATAAGTTACTACTGCTTGCTTAATTTCTTTTAGATCATTCATTCCTATAGGTACCCATTGACCTCCTTTGGATCCTTTAGGGTCTTTAGAACTTGATCTTTGTCAGAGTAGATTGTAGGGTAGAAAGCTAAAATACTGGGTAAGTCATCTCTGACAGCTACTGGTAATGTAAAATCCTGTTCTTATACCTTGTTTCCCTGTTCACCAGCTCAAATAATTTCCTAAATCTTCTCAAATCTTTTTACTACTGTCTTTTGTAAAGCCTGAATCTCCTGGCCTGTATATATTTCTAGTGATTTCACTGAGGCACCTAGCCTCTGGTCCTTATTCTACACATGTGATTCCAAAGTCTGAAGTTTTACCTTTAAAGATAACACCTCATCCTTGGACATTATTTGGATAGTGTGCAGGTTGTCATCCTGGAGAGATACTCTATAGACTAAGCTGTTACAACTTTTTAACAAATTTTGTCAAATTCAACAGTATGAATTCTTTCAGATAATTTCTCAGTATTGAATCCTTTGACATGGATTCAATTTTGCCTGTCAAATTAATGTTACCCTTTTCAATAGTACTGATTTTTAGGTAACTTTTGATTTTCTATGGTATTAATTCTGTCAACTAGTTGTTCATTATTAGTCTGTAAAGACTGTATTATTTCCAAATGTGCTTCATTCTTGGCTCAGTATCAAACCATATTATTAAAGATATAATATGAAGAAAAAAATGAGTCTCAATATCTAATAAATAGAGGTATCACAATAACCATATAACTTTTGCAGAATACAATCCATAGTATTAGCAAAAAGTTATTAAAATTCTCTATGGTACTATTGTCTGCCATTATATAATTTCCAAATTTATTGATTTATAAATTAATAAAATATTTACCTACTATGAGGTCTGGTAAGTTTTTTAAGGTGTAATAATCTTTATTGTTCAGCAGGCATCATGTTTGCAGAGTCACAACTAATAATGCAACCTGGTGCCATGAACAGTCCTGAGCCACTTTGTTTGGCTGCCTTGGTGTTGGCTAAATACTAAGAAATATGCTTTGTTTGACAAATTAAAAGCAATTAAATCAAGTCTGTACATGAATCAAGAAGCCCAGAATTAAGGAGACAGGATTACAAACCAGAAGTTGCACAAGTCACCACACAGAAGGGACTGCAGCAGTGGGGGGGGGGGCTGTGCACAAGCTTGGGAAATTTCCAAGTTGCTGCATGTACTTAGCTCCACTGTGGTGGGGGTTTTACAAAAAAAAACTGCTTAGTAGATAGGTAAAAGCGAGCAAGCGGCCAGGGATGGGAAACTTTCTGGATTGTGGACCAGTTAGGCTTTTAAGTCTGTCCACCCAGTAGGTGTGGAGTGCGGAATCACATGGGATCCTGATAATGATGGGGGCTTAAAAGAAATCCCACACTAGCTCGGAATTGAGTATAATAGAGAATTATTTATTTAGGTATAGACTCACAGATTACAGTCCTCTGCTCGAAAGGGGAACAGCAACCAAATGCCGCAGCTGGAAGAGAGACCAGATGAGCACTTTACATAGGCATATTTAGTATAAGAGGCCATGGAATTCCTACATCAAAAAAAGAGCAGACTAAAGGTAAAGGTGCTGGTTGGTGGGGTAGATACCTGTAATTTCAGCACTAGTGAGACAGAGGCAATGAAGATCAATTGGTCAAGCTAGTGGGCTAAGTATCATTGCAGACCAGCCTGAACTATGTGAGAACCTGTTTGGAGATGAGAGGAGCGGGGAGAAGAGGAAACAGAAACAGATGGAGAGCTGGAGGTAGCTACACCAAAAACAAAACAAAAACAAAAAGCAAGATAAAACAAATAGTACTGGGGTAGTTGTTAAGCAAGCAAGGACCAAGAAATCACCAAAGAATATGAAACAAACAACACGGCAGGAGCCAACACTAGCTTTTCAATAATAACTGAATATTAGTGGTCGCAATCTCCAAACAAAAGTAATATGCTAGCAGATTCCATCGGTAAGCAGGATTGATCTTTCTATATTTTCCCATCTGTAGAGAACGTGTCTCAAAATCTATGTTGGGTGAAGGGATGGAATGAAGCATTCCAAGCAAATGGAACCAGAAATCAGGATGACATTAATCTTATAATATTTGACAATGTAGAATTCAAACCAAAAGCAATAAGAAGAAACACTAAGGTAACTTTTTACTGAGCAAGAGAAAAATCCATCAAGAAGAAACTTTGATTCTGAACATATACCCATCAAAAGTGAGTGCATGCAAGTGCATAAATTAAACTGCTGGGTATAATTGATAATTAAATCCAAGATAGTAGTAGATGGTAATTTCAATATCCCACACTTACCAAAGGATATGTCATTGGAGAAACACTGAAGTAAATCATAGATCAAACAGACATAATTGGCCTCGATAGAATAGTCCATCCACATACTACAGAAGGAGCATTCTTCCCAGCAGTCTGTAGAACTTTTTCTAGAGTAGACCACATACTGAGATACAAAGCATCTCTTAACATATATAAGAAGAAATATATATGAAAATAACTTCTTATATTCTATCTGACCATATGAATTAAAACTCTAAATCAACAGTAAAGGAAACTACAGAAGTTGCAACTTATCAAAACCTATGAATACAAGGAATGAATAAAAGTTTAGAGATTTAAGTGCCTACATATAAAAAATTAAAGAAAGCTCAAATAATAAAAATGAAAGAAAACTCAAATAAATTACTTACTGAGGCACATTAAAGTTTTGTTAAAAATAAATAAATTAGTTAATTTATTAAAAACCAAAGGAGTAAATGGGAAGAAATTATTAAGATCAGATCAGAAATTAATAACTAGAAATTAAAAGTAGTTCAAAGAGTCAATGACATGTGAATTCAAAGCAGGACTACACAATATATCTTTCATATATGCGATATTGCAATTTCCCCTGAATTAAAGCATTCCATCCTAAAAGGAAGTTCTTTAAAACTCAGAAAGATCTAAAAGGAAACTCAATAAGTCTCAAGAATAAATAGCTCTGAAGTCTCAGGAAGCTCCTAAAACAGAACAGGGGCACAAAACTCTTCTTTCTCTAAGTTTATAGAATAGCAAGTATTGTTGAGGAGATAGTCCAACTGAGATGCCTAGAAAAGAGTCTTTCACCCATTATTGTTTACTGCTAGAATCATTTTTATGGGAAAGTAAAATAGATTTCTGCATGGTTTGTCTCCTTGTTTTAGAGACATAGTTTTATCAAATACCCTAAGTCAAAGTATTCCATATCACCAAGAGTAGATGTTTTGGGTATCCATGGTAAAGTGTTTTTTTCTTGCTGTGGGTCAATATTTGGGCTCCAGGCTTGAAGAGGCATCGAGGAACATGGTTGGAATTTCTATAAGACTCTGGATTTCACAAGGGCTAAGTGGAATGTAAAACTGATTTAGAGAAGTTTGTGTATCCTTGAACAAGAGTCACTGAAGGAGCTCAAAAGAGTTGCTAAACTACGTTATGTAGGATAGAGTATGTAGAGAAAAAATAGAAAATGCAGTCAAAGGAATAACCAAATATCCACATATTAATTAAAACTAAACACACACACACACACACAAACACACATTCACACACACTTAACTTCCACATGATACACCTAGAGTAGATAGCACTTTACTAGCAAAGAACAAGAAACCAGGATGGTGGTGTGGCTCACGTGTAATGATGCTTTCTACCAAACCTGACAACCTAAACTCAGTTTTCAGGACCACTTCCTAAGAATTGTCATCTGCTTCCATATGAATACTGTAACTCATATGTGTGAATTCATATACAGACCCACACAGTAAATAAATTGATTAAAAAATTATAAAAGAACAATCCACCAAATGAAGAGCATGGCAGGTTGACTATTTGTTCACAAGCTCAAGATATCACCAAATAGACATGCACTGGGTGAGGGAGAAATGACCACATGCTTGGAATTGGAGAAGTCTCACATCGTCACATCCATTGCTGTCTCTATAAATTCTTTCAGTTTAGTTACAGAATGTAAAATTTGTTTGTGTATTGTTGTGATTTTTCATTATTTAAATTTTTTAAAATGAGCTTTTCCATACACTGTATTTTTATAATTTATTTTTACGTTTTAATTCATCATTTTTATTTGTTTTATATATCATTCACAGTTTCCTATTGGTCCTCTTCTCCTGCTTTCTTCCCCATCTCCTTCCACTTTCCCATCTGCTCCTCCTCTATCTCCATTCAAAAACTGGGGTAAGGCCTCCCACAGGAATCAACAAAGCATGTGACATCAAATTGAGGCAGGACCAAGCTCCTCTCCACCTGCATCAAGGCTGAACAAGGCTTCAACCATAGGAAATAGGCTCCAAGGAGCCTGCTCATATTAGGGATTAGTCCTGCTTCCATCTCCAGGTTCCCAACAAAAGACTAAGACAGACAACTGTCACCCAGATACAGAGGGTCTAGTTCAGTGTCATGCTGACACCAGCTGTCCATGAAGAGTCTGTGAGCCTCCACAAGCAAAGGTCTGCTGTCTCTGTGTTTTTACCAATCATGTTCTTTTTTACTTTGTTTTTTTTTTGGGGGGGGGGAGGGAGGTTTGAGACAAGGTTTCTCTGTAGCTTTAGAGCTTGTCCTGGAACTAGCACTTGTATATCAGGCTGGCCTTGAACTCATTGAGATCCACCTGCCTCTGTCTTCTAAGTGCTGGGATTAAAGGCGAGTGCCACCATCACCCAGCACCAATTGTGTTCTTAACCACTCCTTGCTCATATAATCCAGCTACCTTCTCTTCAACTGAACTCCCAGAGGTCAATCCAGTACTTGCTTGTGCATCTTGGCATCTGGTTCCATGAGGCATTCAATGGAGGCTCCATAATGACAATTGGGGTAGTCACCAATCTGATTACAGGGAAAGGTCATTATTCTTATTGTATATAGTTTTCTTACATTAGTTATAAACTTTTATTGACAAAAAAAGGGAAATGTAGTGGCATTTCAATTGCATTTTAGTAAATAAAGACTGCCTGAAGATCTGAGAGTAGAATAGTTCCAATGGTCAGTTTAATAGACCAGGTTATGGTGATACATACCTTTATTTCCAGTAGCCACCACGATAAGCACCTTTAATCACAATAGCCACAATAAGACGCACCTTTCATCCTCATAGCCACACTAGTTACCAGAGAAATTGAGTGGTATATGCCTTTAATTCCAGTGGTGAATGTCATTAATTATATTCCTACAGAGGAATATAAAATGGGGGCGTGCTCTCTTCTATGGTTTTGTGTAAGCATACATTTTGTTTTTCCTTATTTCTTTTAGTTGCAGATTTTAAACCTTTACCAATGTTAGAAAAATTTGGGAGAGGAAACAATGAGGCATATTCCACAATTTGCAGTCATGAGTCCACTTTACACTAATGATGCCACCTTAGATCAAATTCCATTACATACCCACGGCTGGGTGTCTTCATCTGCAGTCTTAGTAATGATAATAGATAATGTTCTTTTCTATGGTGGCTGTATTGCATCATAGATGGAAAGGTCATTAAAGATCACTGTAGCCTTGCATTAAGTAAATGCTGTGTTGGCATTATCGGCTGTATTGACTATATCTCATTTCTTAGTGTCCAGTCAGACTACAACAATAAGCATTCATTGAGTTATTTGAGGTTTTAACCTAACTATGTAAACTGTTAAATTAGATGTAAACCATCGAATCGGTGGTGGATTAGATGTTAAGGGTACCATACTCTTCTTGACAGACCTGAACTTGGTTCCCAGTTCTCTCATTGGGCAGCTCACAAATGCCTGGAATTGGACATATAGAAGTATCTGAAGTCTTTACTGTGTTCCCATCTATTTCATCTATGTTCACACGCCCACACACTAACATACATACATATTATTTAAAATTAATAATTAAAAATCAAATTCAAACCAAGCAATGGTGGTGCACACCTTTAATCCCAGGATGTCTGGATTCCTCCAGGAGTTTGATGACCTCATTATGTTGTCCTTGAAATAAATGGAATTGTTCCTTTTAGATTCTGTGTAGATTTTTCAAAACTCCTCAATATTGGGAACAAATATTTTGTTAGAATTATCTTCACATTTTACTTAAAACAGTGCCCCTTAGGTTTGAACTAAACAAAAAGGACACTGCAAGCAGTGTCATCATATCTAATGTCAAGATATACTAAAGAACATGATGATCAAAGGCAAGATCAAAGTTCAAACAGCTACAGCCCCATGATTTTTTACAAATAGGACAAATATATATACTAGAGAAAGACAGTCTCTTCAACAAATGGGATCACGTCATCATCAGCTGGGGCATGGGCAATCTACCACTTTACCAGTGACCAAACATCCCCCATAATGGCTTTCTATCCAACACAGTCATCAGTTTCTAGTACCTCCTTAGCTAGAGGTAAAATGCAGAAAGCAGTTTGGAGTGAAGCATGCCCAAATTCCCTAAATGATTGTTTATAGTGTTTGTTTACATTTAAAGGGGGATATACCATAGAGAAGAATGCCCTGCGTTGGTATGGATCTTGGTTTATTGATACAAATTTAAGGTCAATTTTATTATATGTATAATTCTGCTCTTGTTTAAGGTATTGTGTTTGTGCAGCTCATTTAAAAATATAATTTATAATTATGAAGTACAGATTAATATAGTCATTTATAATAGTAAAGCTTATTGTCCTGATAGTTAAATTTTCTAGATGTACAGAGATTTATTTCATAATGAATAATTTTTCTTCAACTTTTCAAAGACTAACAGATTATGGCATTTAAAATGTTTAAGAAATTAGAACTTTTCTCGAGAATGAGACACATTTGCTTCTGGAAGCACCAATCTACTTCAAGGGGAAGATGGGCATCAAAGAGACTCCTTATGGAATTTTTCAGCTATTTGAGTAAAAAACTGTTCTGGCCTGGACTGCTTGATGGTATGCTGTATGAACTGGACATACAAGACCCATAGAGAAATGACTACTGAACTTACCTAAAGGTGAGACAGTCCTTCGGAGTTCTTGCTTCATGAAAAAGATTTCAAGACTTTTGGCAGGACACAGAAAAAAGTAACTGACAAACTGACAATATAGGCAAACTATCTTTGAAATGTCCTACTTCATGGAAAAGTCTGTCAGAAACTATGGGCCTGTGGGCTGAAGATGGATGCTCCAATGTTAGGGAAGAACTTTGGGTAACTGTCCAGGCAGGAGATGTCTCTGTTAATTCTAGAATTTGGAATGTTGCTTACAATGCCTTTTCTGTTAACTTAGGTAATATTATATTCTTCTGACATCTTTGATGGAGTTGAAGAATAGATAGTTATAGTTATAGTTTTTCTTAGTTATGATAAAAGAAAAATTAGATGTAAAACTTTAGACTCACAAAGATAGGATAGATGATAGAGGATTTTCCTTAATTTGCCAAATTAAAATGAACTAAATATTGTAATTCTTTGTTGTTAACTGTTTTGTTATATGTCATCTTGCTATGTTAAAGTTAAAACCTTCCTTTATATTTAGACAGAAAAAGGGAGGTGATATGCGACTTTCCTCTAAATGCTATGAATACATCATTTTATTGCCATTGGTTAATAATGAAGCTGCTTTTGGCCAAAAGCTTAACAGAATATAGTCAGTCTGGGAGAGAGAGAGAGAGAGAGAGAGAGAGAGAGAGAGAGAGAACAGAGTCAGAGAGAAGCCTTTCAGCCACCCCAGGAGACAGATGTCAGAAGCCAGACAGAAACTTACTGGTAGGCCACAACCATGTGCCAATACACAGCTTAATAGAAATAGGTTGATTTAAAATATAAGAGCTAGCTAGAAATATGCATAAGTTAATAGGCCAAGCAGTGTTTTAATTAATACAGTTTTTGTGTGCTTATTTCAGGTCTTCACAGCCTGGAATGAAGAAGGAGCCTCTGACTACATAAATGTGTAGAAGACAGCATGGTAACATGAACGTTTAGCAAAACAGCAGCAGATCCTCACTCCCAGCCTTTGATCTCCCTTGACTTTGTCTTTGTCCAGGTTTACAGTACTAGGTTTAGAATCCCTCTTGTGCAGCAAGCCTCAAACATGATCAGAAAGTGACTGGTTACTCCCATAACTGTCATGCCACAATGGCACACTGCCTGGCAAGCTGGAGTTGTAACACACAGGGGTCAGCACTGGACGAGAACATTAATGACTTTTCCCCCTGTTATAGCTCCTTCTAGCATTATGAAAACTAGACATAAAATAGAGAGTTTCCTGGACAGTTCAAGATTGATTTCTCCATGACTTGCAACCCAAGTGTGCTGTCTTCAGTTACAGGGTATTAGTGCCTCACACCAGTGGGCAGTTGCTGTGAAGCAATCTTTGTATACTGTAAATATGTGTTACTCTCATTGGTTAATAAAGGGCTGACTGGCCTATAGCTGGTCAGGAAGAAATTGAGCAGGAGAGCCAGACTAGAAGGAGGCTGGGAAGGAGAAGGGCAGCATCTCAGGAGTTAAAAGCCAGTTAGAGAGGACACAGGACACATAGAAAATGATGAAACAAACCTTGAGTCACTTGTAGATTTACATAAGAATATGGCTTAATTTAAGTTGTAAGAGCTAGTTAGTAATAAACATAAGCTAATGACTTAGTTTGTGTAATTAATATTAAACCTCTGTGTGGTTATCAGGCAGCCAAGAACAATAGGCTACTTTGTTTTGGAAGTCACTGGGAACTTATTGGCCACCAACTCACAGGTGCTGAATTTAAGTTAAAAAAAAAACAGCCAGTGGTGGTGGCATGCTGGGGGGGTGATGGCACACACCTTTAATCCCAACACACAGGAGGCAGAGGCAGGTGAATCTCTGTGAGTTAGAAGCAACCTGGTCTACAAGAGCTAACTCCAGGACAGGCTCCAAAGCTACAGAGAAACCCTGTCTCAAAAAAAAAAAAACTATACGTTTTTCCTTGGGTTCACCTTCTTACTTAGCTTCTTTAGGTTCGCCAATTGTAGACTCCGTGACCCTTATTTATGGCTAGAAACCAATTATGAGTGAGTACATCCCATGTTCATCTTTTTGGGTCTGGGTTACC
>NW_004949194.1:680697-693331 GCF_000317375.1 Microtus ochrogaster
CCCATTTTTTAATTGGGTTAATTAGCATTTTAAAGTCTAGTTTCCTGAGTTCTCTATATATTTTGGAGATCAGACCTTTGTCGGTTGCGGGGTTGGCGAAGATCTTCTCCCAGTCAGTATCCTTTTGGCTATGGCTGGTTTAACCCTACAGTTGGGTACTGTCAACTTCAGGAAACAAAGGGCTACCAATGCCAGAGTCCCAAGGTGAGCTGTCTCTGATGTCCTTGAGGTTGCTTGATTAGCTTCCCAATGACTCTGTCTCATTGTATAACAGCTTTTGTTCCTCTATCACATTTTCCCTGTCAGGAAAGACTGTATATAACATTCTGTACTTATTAGAATGCTTCTCTGGCATAAGAAGCATTTGAGCAAGATCTTGTGACCCCAACTTTTAAAAAAAAAATCTTCGTTATCTTCTCATCTCCTGACCCTTCCTCTTAGAATCCTGTCATCAAAGAGTGATCTGCTAGTCCTGGTCACTTTTCTAGAATCTTTTTATTAACAATCATGATATTGTTTACTTTCCCTTCAATGGTCTCTTGGGTGTGTTTAATCTTCTCTTCAATTCAAAGTTTTCCTTCTATTATCTTCTGTAGAGTTGGTTTAGTGGCCATAAATCCTTTTAGTCCATTTTTTATTGTTCTTCAATATGATAGATAGTTTATTGAGTGTCATAGTGGGTGGCAGCAATAACCTTTCAGAACTTGGAATAAATCTTTCCCAGGTCTTTTAGCCATACAGTTTTCTATTGAATAATGTTATCCTGATCAGCCTGCTTCCATGTAAGATTTTGCCCTTCTCTCCTGCAGCATCCATGTTCTCTTTTGTAGATGTCTCTTGTTTTTGAGTATATGATATGAAGGCCCTGTCAATCTGGTGATCTGTCTGCCTCTTGTAGCTCAATGGGTGTGACCGTATCCAGATGTGAAGATTTTCTTCTGTGATTTTGTTGCTCAGTGGTCGTGACAGTCTCCGGATGTGGAGATTTTTTCTATGATTCTTCTATGATTTTGTTACTCAATGGTTGTGACTGCCTCCAGATATAAACATTTTCTTCTATGATTTTGTTACTCATATCTCCTTTGCCTAGAGAATGAAATTCTTCTTGCGTGCCAACAATTTCTAGATTTATTCTTTCCCTCATGTACCAAAGCTTCCCAGGCTCCATTCCCATCTTCTCTTAAGTTTTCTTTTTTTTTTTGTCTTTTACTAAGTAATTTATTGGAAAAGCCACATTTTACAGTGTTATCAGGGGACAAATGTCACTCCCATTTTGCCGTTCAATATTGACAACAATATTGACAATACATAATCAACCAGTAACAATGTGTGTATAAAAGCCTGCCAAGGAGTGGCATCTCAACACTCTCTGCAGAGGTATGGGTGGGGTCACAAGTTCGTGGTCAATCTGGGTTACATAGGTAAGTGGATCTCTTTAGTTTCAACCTAGCCTAGTCTACATAGTGAGTTCCAGGACAGCCAGAGATACATAGAGTCTCAAACAAACACCAGTGGGGGGCCATAGTGAAACCCATTTGTCCTCAGACCTTCAGGAGATGAGACAATCCTACCTGTTTCCATGGTACAGGAAGCACGGAACAGGGGTAACCTAGCAACTGTCTCTTTGGAAAAGACATCAAGCCCAACATAGAATCACAAGGGCACCTCCTCTCTCGAGTGAGTTTTCACGTGCCCCATCAGCGTCCCCTTCTGTCAAAAGGCCGCGTTGCACTCCATGCACTTGTAGGGCCTTGCGTTGCTGTGGATGTCCATATGGACCTTGAGGTTGCCCTTGTGGTTGAAGCGTTTTCCACAGCTCTCACACACGTACGACATCTCCTTCGTGTGGATCCTGATGTGATCCAGCAGGGAGAACTCATGGGTAAACACCTTGTTGCAGATGCTACACCCGTAAGGCTTTTCGCCTGTGTGGATGCGCTGGTGAACTCGGAGGTCTGAGGACTGCAGAAATCCCTTTTCACACAAGTGGCACCGAAAGGGTCGGTCTCCTGTGTGGGACCTCTGGTGGAGGATAAACTGAGACTTGTAACGAAAAGTCTTGTTGCATTGATGGCACCCAAACGGAGCCCGGCCAGCGAGGTGAACCACCGACTCTTCAGGCCGTAGGGTGGCGACCGCTAACTGCCCATCTTCTGTATTGCCCACACAGGAGGCCCTTCCTTGGGGAGTGGGCAACCTGTCTGCCCTGGAGCTGCTAAGCCTCTGAAGACCCGTATTTACAGCTGTAACCCTGTTGCTAGAATACGGGTGACCGGTGTGGCCGCATCCATGTTTGTCTCCCTGGAGCATCACTGAGGCAGCTTCTGCTTGAAGAGGATCAGGATCCTGCGTTGGCTGAGGGTCCTGAGGTAAAAATAGGTCATCCCAGTCCTGTACCAAGTCACTCTCCTGGTTCCACTCAGGTCTCAGGTAGTCTGGCTCTCTGCTGCCAGGAACCGTCTCCAGAAAAACGTCCTCTTCCTGGCTGATGCACGACTCAGTCCTTGGCAGGTTCTGTGACCCCGGACTAGCCTAGTCACCACTGAGACTATCATCTGACAATACCACCATGTTCTCACCCCAGTCATCTGCCTTGACTTTGGCCATTTCCAAACCGGAACCACGTAGAAAGGACATCTGTCCTTGGGAGATGACAGACTGACTGGTGGACGGCTCTTCAGTCTCCAGCAGATTCTGCAACTCTGGGTGAGCCTGGCCTCTGTTGGGGGGCTCCTCGCTCTCTGATGGGTGCTCTGGTGACCATCTCACATCACCCTATCCATTCTTCATGTCTGCAGCATTCTCAGCACCGGGATGCCGAAGGAGGTACATTTGTCCTTGGCAGTGGATTATGGACCATTGGCGCGGTTTCCCGCCGCTCCTCAGTAGTTTCTCCAGTTCTTTGCAGCTCTTCACTCTGTTCTCTATCACTATGGCCTGCAGCTCTGGCCCCACAGAGGTCATAAACTTCTCCAGCACTAACTGGTCCAGAATCTCCTCCTTGTTATGCAGGTCCGGTCTCAACCACATAAAGCATAGCTCAGACATTCTCTTCAGATCCTGGATGGGATCGGACCCCTCTGAGGGACTAAAATCTCTGAATTTTAGGTGCCAATACTTGGAGGTGTATTCTCGCTTTCCCGCGTTTGTTTCCTGGGATACTAGTGATGGCGTCTCTTCTGATTGGAGGCTGTCTGGTGGTACGCTTGCAGCCATGTCTGTGATTCCTGTCTAAACAGACAGCTACTCCTTCAGCCACAGCGATGGTTCCGAAGCCCCTGGTGTTGTCTTCGCTTCCACAGCCTCAATTTTTGCAAGCTCTCTCTGCAAAGCGCCCCCTTCTCTTAAGTTTTGCTGACCTTGATAGTATGATCCAATTTCTCCGCATTGTCTCTAAGCTTTGACATCTAGCCCTTCACCCTATCTGTCCACCTGTTGAGACATTGCACTGAAATGACTGAGTTTTCATTTCAAACATTATGTCAGTTTCCTTCTTCAGTGACTTTGACAGAGTTGTTTCCTTAACGTGCAATGGATTCTTTATGTCAGTTCTTGTTCTCTTCGAATACATTCATGTCTTATAAGTCAATATCATTACAGAGCATTATGACAGGATTGATAATATTTGGAGAAAACAAAACACTGTTTTGAGGGCTTGTGTTTTCATGATTTTCTTTCTGTGTTGGGATTTAGCATGTGAAGTTAGTAGCATCTGAAATAAGTTTATTAGTTAGGTTCCTTTCTTCCTAGTTGTTTCCTTCCTTTCTTCCTTCCTTCCTAGCTTCTTTCCTTCCTTGTCACCTTTCCATGGAGGTATCTGCAATGTTTAAGAGAGGGCAATGTCACACACACACACACACACACACACACACACACACACACACACACATTGACCAATCTTGGGGACTTGAGATAAAGGAATAGTGACAATCATGGAGCCTTAGTTTGCCTTCAATAGCCTCTGGTGAAAGGAGACCAAAGAAGGCAGCTGTAGAAGGCAGTAGGGCCAGAGACCAACACGTTGAAGGGTGCAGTTAGCAGGAGGCCCAGCTCAGGCAGGGAAGTACATGGGGACTGGTGCTTCCAACCCTCTGTAGCTAGAAAAACATTTCATCAACCGAAAAAATTCCTTGAGTTTGAGAGCCTGAGGCCAGATTATGGACTGACATCTGGAGCTATGTATATGTCATTTGAGAATGCTATAGAGCTTGGGAACTCTGAAGTTCCAGGGGTGTGATTTATATACACTAAGTAGCATCCCTCCAACAGGGTGACTAATACTTAGGAGGCCTTGTAAGTAGAATGGCAGGTCCTCCAACATGACCAGTCTCAGAGCTGGGTTTGCTTTCCATGCTCCCAGTGTACTGGGATATACTTCCAACTAAGCCCAGTCACCAGGAATTAGCTGTCTCAGGAGGAAGGGAGCTTGCCCTGCTCACAGACTGTAAGGCTACAACTAGCCACCAGGGGCTGCTGCTACTCAAGAAAGCAAATTACTAAGGTAAGGTCATTGTAGGCTAAGGGAAGGGATTGGGTGGAGGATGAGGGATAGGGGTATGGGGTATAGGAGAACAACTGAAAAGGATCCAAAGGTTTTGCTGTCCCTCCCCAACCATGTACTTGACTGGTAGAATCAGACTTTCAAGGACCCACAATGGAGTTGCTCAGACACCTCAACTTCTTTATTCTTTGCCCCTTAAGATTGTAATTTTTAAAATACTTTTAGAAATATATTTATTTTATTACTAATTAGAAACTTGACTTTATCTTAGTTTAAAAATCATGCTTTTAAAAAGTATCTTATTTTTTATGTGTATGGGTGTTTTGCCTGCATGAATGTCTGCCCACCACATGTGTACCTGGTTTGCACAGAGGTTAGAAGTGAGTACTGGATTCCTTGGAATTGGAGTTCCATCATGTGGGTTCTGGGAATCAAATTCAGGTCCTGTACAAGAGCACAAATGCTCTTAATCACTGAGCTGTTTCTCCAGACCAAAGAAATACTCATATGTTACTTTTATTCCTTTTAAAGATTTTTAATCTAGATTTATTTTTTATTTTTTTTATAATTGGGAAATCTGTTGGGTTTTTTGTTTCTCTTTTACTGATTTATAATGTTTTGATTTCTTTTCTTCTTCTTCATTATGTCCTTCCATCTCTCTTTGCTTTTATTTATTTAACATAGCTTTCTATGCTTCTGTTGTCCCTGCTTCCTTCATTTCAATGAGTTACGATTTTGCGGATTACCCTGAATATTTGAAGTGGCACAGCACATTCTATAATAGTTTTTCCATTTTCAGGCTTGTGTTCATTGATGATTTGTTCATAGCTGTAATGAATCTTGCAAGACTTTGTTTGTTTGTTATTTTGTTTTTCAAAATAGGCTCCCTCTGTATAGTCTTGGCTCTCTTGAAGCTCATTTTGTACACCAAGATGGTCTCAAACTTACAGGGATTCATCTGCCTCTGCCTCTGAGTGTGAGAATTAAAGGCATGCACCACCACTGCCAAGCTCTTGCACTGGTGAAGGATTTCTTCTCTTTGTGTGGTGCTTTCATTGGTTAATGAATAAAAAACTGGCTTGGACTTTTGATAGGGCAGAACTTAGGTAGATGGGAAAAATAGAACTTAATGCTGGGAGGAAGAAAAGCAGAGTCACAGAGAAGCCATGAATCCTCCACCAGAGATGGATGCCAGTTAGAATCTCCAGAAAGCCACTGCCATGTGATGATACACAGATTAATGTAGATAGGTTAAACTAATATGAAAGAGTTAGCTAATAAGAAGTTAAAGCTAATGGCCAAACAGTGTTTTAATTAATACAGTTTCTGTGTGGTTATTTCTTGTGTAAGCTAGCCAGGCGGCTGGGACAAACAAGGGATCTGGTCCTTGTTACATTGCATGACTCTTGATGCTTCTCCTGTTATGCCTGCTCAGGGAACTGAGTTTTTAGAGTAGTTGTTCTGTAAAAATATTCCCAAATGGAACAGAAGACAGATATAAACTGGTAAATGTGTGGATTGCAACACAAACACACAATAACTTCGAATAAGCAAGGCAGCTGGATTTTTCCAGAGAAATCAAAACTATTTAACTGCTAAATTCCAAGACTCTGGAATAGATTATTAGATTTTTCTTCCCTCCCTTTCAGACAAAGGCTTGCTAGCAACTGTCTCTTCACCTTCAGGTGTTTCTCATTGCTAAAATTGAACTAACCCCTCTCTCCCTTTTGAGTGTGTGTGTGTGTGTGTGTGTGTGTGTGTGTGTGTGTGTACATTTTTATATGTGCATTCAGGCCTGTGTGTATGTGTGTGTGTGTGTGTGTCTGTGTGTGTGTCTGTGTCTGTGTGTGCATGCTTGTAGAGCTCAGAGTACAACACTACTTGTCTCCTCCAGTCTCTCTCTCTACTTTGTTTTTTGAGACAGGACCTCTAATTGAACTAAGAATTCGTGATCTGATTGGACTGGGCTGCCTTCACCCCCCCTCCCAGCATTAGGGTGACAAGCATGTGCCACCAGGTCTGATTTCTGATGGGTGCTGAGGATCCAAACTCAGGTTCTCGTGATTGCTTGACAAACACTTTTCCAATTGAACTATCTTTTCCCATTCCCTTTCTCTCTCCATCAGTCCCCCAGAAACAGTCTGCAGCATGTAGCATTGGAGTTTGCCACCAGGGAGGGCTTGCAAAGCAGTTCCCAGAGATGCCAACTCAATACCCTGATTCCTCCATTCCCTCCTGGGTGTGCCTGATACTGACATCTTAAAAATAAGAAAAGAGGCCCAGCTGATGTATCCACTGACATCGAGACTGTGCATTGCTCAGTTGTCCACTCATCAGATTTATACTAGTGCTACTGGAACATATGCTTCTAAAACTCTTGATTGGCTTTGATCACAGATTGGTAAGCAAACACTCGGCCTTTGGAAACTAACTGGTGGCAGAAGATGTGGTCGTGTGCATCCCAAGGAAATCCTGCTATGTGCACTTACACACACATTCATGAATCAGCACACACTCATGTCAGTGTGCTGACCCTAAGTTTTCCTGGCCACCTCTGAAAATGTCTTTCTCCACCATGGACCTCATTAATAGGCCTGATTCCAGTTCTCCAGATGGATTCTGAATCAAACACAATAAGTTTAACCAGCAAGGCTTGGGTGATGACGTCTTGGTAATTAGTTTAAAAAAGCCGATCAGAGTGTGGGTGAGTTGATGGTGAAGCAAAGTTGGCAGCCCACACGAAGCTCTGGAATACATCTGGGCAGGATGATGTGGCAATAGACAGAGCTCTTGTTGCTTTATCTGATGTGTGGTAATAATTGGAAATCTTCCCAAAACCAGTGCACACGGATATCCATTCAAGTATTACTGAGCTCTTGGAATCGGTGAGACTTCAGTAAACTTAAACTAAGGAAACATAATAAGGTCAAGAACGTGCCGCAGTAGAAAATGGACATGGATTCTCTTCCTTCCCCATGAATTTGTGAGTGTTGAGATCACAAAACCCTTTAGAATAAATTTGACAAAGAATACTTACATATATAATATCTACTATTATTATTGGTATTATTATTATTACTGTTTACAACACAGTATAAATTTCCCCTTTCTTCCGCTCCACCTTTGAAATGATAGTCTGTCTTCAGAAAGTCATATCCTCCCTCTCTCATGTCCCTCTGATCCCCTCTAAATCCCAACCTCCGACTAGCCAGATCTCAATCCTTCCCTTTACCCTTATCCAGCGCTAGCTCAACGGGACAAGAAACTCATGGTGTAGTTTGGTGGAATAGTGGCAAAGCCCACAAATCTAGGGGAAACATCGATATCCTGGGGTGCCTGTGGGGATCTGAAGCAGAAATTCTGCAGGATGTTTGTGAAGAAGAGAAAAAGCTCCATTCTAGCCAATCCTTCTCCGAAGCAGAACCGTTTACCTAAACAGAAGAGACAGGGAGGGTGAAGCCAGTTCTTGATGTCATCCTTATAGCAAATCTCTGGCTGTATTCTCTTTGGGAGAAAGGCCTGAGACCTTTAAAGAAGAGTCAAATCTCTGAGCCTCAGTTTCCTTTGTACTTGTGGTGAGTTGATCCTCACCAGGCTGTAACAATGAGAAATGTGGATTCCCTTTTCTCCAGAGGTACTCTCCAGTATGGATGCCATGTAGCAACATCCTTCTTTCCTTCAGCCCTTCCTTTTTTCCTTGCTCCCTCCCTCTCTCTCCCTCCCACCCTTCCTCCATATCTTCCTTCTTTTCTTACTTTTTTCTTTCTTTCCTTCCTTCTTCTTCTTTTTTTTTTTTTGACTTTTTACAAAGGGTTTCTCTGTGTAACAGCCCTGGCTGTCCTACAACTCACTCTGTAGACCAGGCTGCCCTCGAATTCACTAAGATAAGATCCTCCATTCTCTGCCTCAGGAGTGCTGGGATTAAAGGTGAGTGCCACCACATGCAGCTGCCACATCCTCCTAAGAACTGGTTGTGTGACTTGAGAGAGACCTCTAACTTAGTTTGAGATTTCAGTCCTCTAATCTATCTCTACAGTTTGACTATTACTTCTCCAGTGTTCAGTGGTTGGGAAGTATGGGAGTTGCAGCTGACTGGCTGAGGGTTTGATCCAACAGAATCTTTCAAGATGGAGAGATACAGAGGAGTTATCTCTCTTGGTGTGAGCAGTGGCCTGGTACTAGACAGTGCCCTCTTACCTATGGAAAAGGGTACAAATGCATCATTCTTCTTAAAATGCCCCTTGTCATCCAGGAAGTGATTTGGGTTGAAGTCTTTGGGGTTGGAGAAGAACTTGGGGTCCTTCAGCACAGAGCCCAACATAGGAAAAACTTCAGTGCCCTGTTGAGGGGAAAGATTGGATATGGTAGATGTGAATGAATGACATGTTGGCCCATAGGGGTAAGACAGATGATATAAAGATAATATATGTGAGTTGAGGAGGTTTGGGGGGGGGCTTTGAGTAATGTGAGGTCATCATCCTAGGGAGAGGAGATGTGGGGCTCATGCTATAGGAGACAGAATGAATGGGTGACATGGGGTCTATGGTCTGTGGTGGGAGGTTAAAGGAAGTGCACTTCATGTCTCTCAAGTCAAGAACTGAAGGGTATCCTTGGCAGACATGTCACTCCTGTCTCTGACAGGAGTTCAGATGAATTGAGTTTATGTCTTGAGACTTGATTGAAGACAGGGAGGTGAAACTCCTGGGTCAGAAAGTCTGGTGGGAGACCCAAGATATAGGAGATTCTATGTAGGAGGCTGGAAGGATATGGTGACAGAGAGAGCCTGTAACTGAGAAAGTGAGAGAGGGCTGGGTGGTTTCTAATGGGGAGGGGTCTTCTGGACCATGAAGAAGGCTGGAGATTACTATAGGCTAGGTAAGTCCACACCTTGGGGATGAAGAAGTCACGGAACTTGGTGTCCTTGGTGACCCTGCGAGCCAGGCCCATGGGGATCATGTCTCCAAATCTCTGAATCTCATGGATGACAGCCTCTGTGTAGGGCATCTTCAAGTGGTCCTCATATTTGGGCTGCCGGTTCTTGCCAATCACCCTGTCAATCTCCTCTTGGACTTTGGCTGAAAAGAAGAGGCATGTGTTTAGGGGTCCAACAACCTTACCCTAAGAATGATAGTGCAAAAGTATAGAACTGGACAAAGGCTATGAAACAGTGTATGACATTGTCAATCATTTTTGGTACATGTGAGTCATAGGCATTGTTGGAGGAAGTCCATGTTAATTGGGTCATACCAGAATTATGTGAGAATTGTGAGGAAGGAGATTTAGTCAGGGTCTTGGGGACAGGGAAGTGGGACCTTTGAGGTTCAGTTGAACAACACACGAACTGATTTAACAACTAGAGGCTGGTACCTACTAGCTCTCTCTCTCTCTCTCTGACTCTGCAGAGAAGGGAGCAGCTATCTAAGAGTCCAGTTTCTTGAGACAGGTTGGGGATGATCAGAGAAGCATGTTTAGAAACTACAACATCATCCTCCTTGCAGCCTTACCCTGTACATCTGGGTGCTTCATGAGCAACAGAAAGCCATAGCGAAGGGTGGTGCTGACAGTCTCTGTACCAGCAAAGAAGAGGTTCACTGTCGCCATCACCAAGTTCTTCATGTAGAACTCTGTATTGGGGTTCTTCTTCTCCTGCAGGGAGGCACATATTCAAGTCCAACCCACTCCTTATGCTCTGGTGCCCTTCTGTTTTACCCTCTTTCCCTGACCTAATTCACTTCTCTTTGACCAAGACCTAAGGTGAGAAGATGAATTCTGGCTATGTCAGCTTCTCTTCAGGTTCTACATCTTTGGAAGTGATCCGGTGCTCTAATCTAGTGCTTTTCTGTCATTCAGGACATAGTTGATTGTCTGACATATAATGGCCAATTTAATTGTCAATTTTTATTTAATGTGCATTGGTGTTTTACCAAATGTCGTGGGTTCCCTGAAACTGGAGTTACAGGCAGCTGTAAGCTGCCATGTGGGTTCTGGGAATTGAACCCAGGTCTTCTGGAAGAGTAGCTACTGCTCACAACCACTGAGCCACCTCTCCAGCCCTCAAACAATGAGTTTTAGGCAACAGGATCCTTTATCTTACTTATTTTTAATATTCCCTAAAGAAATTCCACCCCTCAGCCCTTGGCACTTCAGAGTACATGAAGTTTCATCTTGGTACATGAAGTACACCACACACTGGTAATCCCAGCCTCCAGAAAGCGGACCTAGGAGAACTGCCACAGGTTTGAAGCTAGCTTGGCTGACAGCAAGTTTCAGCTTGCCATTAGCAAGATGATGTCATTGTTGAATGACAAAATCTCCATATATGTTACAAACAGGTAGGAGGTCACAGTAAAGCATAGGTCACACAGTTGTAACCGGCTATGAGGACTGGCAAAGGCAAATGGTATGTTCGCTGAAAGCACCAGTCCGAGTCAGTGAAGTAGGATTAATGGCCTTCTTGTTCTGATATCAGACAGGTACCCTATATTCACAGGGCTGCAGCCTCCTCATTTATAGAATGGGAGTCTAATACAACCTTACTCAAGAGTTGTGGGTACTCGTATGTGGATAAAAGTTAGCCTTTGAAACAGTGTGGAGAACATGGCATCCTTGTACACTGGATCCTCTCTCAGCCTGTACACCTTCCTGAGAACAAGGGATAATACATGGAGCAGTGATATTGAGTGATTATTATAGTGAGGGGACTGATGAGTTGTTCTCTGTTAACTCCCCCGTCCCTGTGCCTGACTTCACCCTACTTGGCTTGAATCTCCCATCACACTTCCTGACTTCTGGGTTTACCTGCTGCATACGGATGAGAAAGGAGTCAATGAAGTCCCTTGGGGAATTGGGGTCCAGGGTACTCTGGTTCTGTTCTACCTTCTTGATTATGAAGTCCTCCAGCCCCTGCAGTTCTTTAAAGGCCTGTTGCTGTGGTCCTGGCAGGTGCTTCATCACTGAAGAGAACATCTCATAGATCTGGTGGTGGGAAGTGGATGAGAAACCAAGGCAGCATCTGTCTTAGAATGAGGAGTGTTCACATCACCTATCCAGGAGTTTACGCATCTTGGTTGGGCTGTGTGTCAACAGAATTTTTATAGTTTAAGCCTGAGGGTAGATGTTTAGAAGGTTGGGTAGGAGTTATCTATGTAGATGTTTAGGTGGTTGGGTAGGAGTTACCTATGTAGATATTTAGGAGGTTGGTGACTTCAGCTGTGGACAACTGTTCATATACTAATGGGGTTTGGATTGGTGAGTTCTTGCAGGCTTTCCAACACTCAATGAGTTCTGGCTAGATAGTCACAATAGCTATGCAATCAACCTAAGTGCCCAAAAGTAGAGTAATGGAGAAAAAAATGTGATCCATATAGACAACTGAATTATTCTTCAGCCATTAAAAACAAAGTTATGGTATTTTCAGGAAAATGGGTCCACCTGGAGATAACTCTATTAAGCAAATTTAAGCAGTCTTAGAGAAATAACTAAGTATTTTTTTTCATTTGTGGTATACATATATTAAATCATTTGTGCACATATCTATGCACATATGTGCACATGTGCAACACTTCGAAGCAGAAAAAAACTGTCTCAGGACAAAGAGAATTAGAGGAGAAGGAGGTTGAGAAAAGGGAAGCTAGGGGATATGAGGGTAAATAGGCTCAATACACAATATATGCTTTTCCAAAAAAAATAAAAAATAGGTATTTTAAGTAGAGCTAATATTCACATGTTCTGCTGCATTGCTATTCAAATGGCTGCACGGAGGACCCCACTTAGATGTGTGAGTAAGCTGCATTGAAGGACCTTTAACTGCGGTATTTGAGGGACAGTCTGTGCAGAAATTTTGCTTAGAGATGCAGAGGTTTAGGTATTTCTATGGCTGAGTAAAGAGCTCATCTACATAGTCCAGTGCACTTGCTCCATATGTTTTGCAGATGGTGCATGATTGAGTGACCTGGATTTTGCAGTACCAGGCACTAGGGAACTGAAGAAGGCTGGTGTATTCTGAAGGCCTTCCTGTAGCAACCTTGGTTAGAGAGTACAATGAATTGTCTTGGTAATATCCCCCAGCTGAAACAGTTTCTCTCTCTCTCTCTCTCTCTCTCTCTCTCTCTCTCTCTCTCTCTCTCTCTCTCT